>NC_139587.1:14393388-14455888 GCF_946808225.1 Silurus aristotelis | reverse complement strand
TTTTTAATCAAATTTATTAAGATCCAAGGAACACTTAGATAGTTTGTGGCTCCTTGGTTCCATCACCCATCACACCCGTAAGTGAGTCTTGCCCAAACAAGATTGTAAAAGACATTTATATAGAATGTCTTTGTTTGTTTAAACGCTTCAGTATCCCTTTAGTGAAACTATCCCTTTGTTTAAAGGGAATTCAATACAGACAAGTTTTGGCAATATTTTTGTAGAAGAACTCACATGACCTGTACAGAGTTTTGACCTCATCCCCACTGAACACTTTTAAAAGAATTGATGAAACTATATCTGTACATCAGGCCTCCTCATCCAACATCTATACCTGAGCTCATTAGTCTTGTGACTGAGTAGGCAAATCTCCACAGCCACATCTCCACTAACGTCTATTGGAAAGCCTTCCCTGAAGAGTGAAGGTTATATTTAGAGTACACGGGCCAAATCTTGACTAGGATGTTTAAAAAGTTCTAATGGTCAGGTGTCCTTAAATGTTTGTCTGTAAAATGTTATGGTATTCTAAGCACCGGTTTTGTACAGCATTGTGGATATGTCCTATTTAATAAAACAAACAAATAAACCCCACCCTATCCAATTTCACCAAGTACAACAGCAGCAGCAGCAAAATACAAAATCAATATAATTAAAGCTCTGAGTTTGAATTCACTGAGGGATTTTATATCACTAGATATAGACAGTGTAGTACTGGCCTACCAAAGTCTTATGTGTTTAATTCATTTTAACCACAAAAGATTTTAATATTGTTTACCGAAGCTGGAACAACAAAAATATAAGAGCTTCTAACTGTGTTCATATCATTTGTGGATACACTGATCTGTTAAAATTATTATTAATTTTTTTTGTTTTACAAATATATTGTACTGTTTGTTAAAGTAGATAATTATACAAGGGTTATTCAAGACAATTTAAAGTAGGTGCTTCATTATTATATAATAACTTACTTTGGACATCAGAATAATAATGTTACCAAGTGGCCGTGGCAAATAATAAAAGATTTGGCATGTCAACTATCATTATGCAATTCAATGTACTTTGGACAAATCAGCTCACCTTGATCCACATACTCAAAGGCTAAAACAGATTAAAATAGCATACAGTCACAACTGCACAACAGCAAATAAGACCTTTTTATGATGTGGAGGTGTACACAGGCAATAAAATATTAAACTGCCTTTAAAACTTTCACAGCTGGTGGTCTTGCTTGTTCTCCCATAATCGCAGGTGTACTTCTGCAGGGAACATAAAAGGTTTTGTAGCATTCTTTAAATTGCTGCTTGTCTTTCCTCTCCAGCATCTGGCAACAGTAGCGAGCCTCATGTACTGGCAGCTTCTGAGTTTAAGCAAGCAGCCAGACTGCTTCCTTCAGCCAGATCTACATGCTCTCACCGCTGCTAATCTGTAAGCAAATGGTGAGGGCATTCCAATCATGTTTTTTTTTAGCTGGAATTCTTACAGATTTTGTGGGAACATTGCAATCCAACACAGAATTATCACCTGAAACCGTCTTAGCCTGCCTTTTTCTCATTGGTTAATTAAAGCCAGACGTTCCAAGCGCTTTACACCGTCCACACTGGCTGAATAATTAAGTGATTTATGAATCCCGGTTTAAACATAAAGCATTAGTTTCATGGCCGCTGCCGATAAGATGTGATCGGAAAAGACATTTTTATGAACAGTGAGGCATCAGGATTAAATAGGATTTAATTGCTATCACATTCCATTTCCAAACATGCAGTGAGAGCAGCATAAAGTCAGCACAATATTACGCTACATATACTTAGAGTAAAAAAACTTTTCTGAATTTGGTCCAGATCTCATATTTGGGCAGGAAAAAAAATCAGTTGAAATATCATAAAGAAGGAAAAAAATAACTGTAACAGGTTTTTTTTTTTTATTCTGAGGCTACATGTTATATGAGCTGATATTGTAGTGCCCAAACCAATGGTTCTCATTTAGAATATGTTTATTCTATATGATATTATATATTAGAATGCTGTTTGGGCTAAGATGCAATAATGAGAACAGCTGAAACTGGATCATGAAGTAGTGGTTAGGAGTGGGGAAAACACATCCACTGAGAATTCCCTAAATCTATAGGTCCATGCTACAGGATAGGTATACACTTGGCTATTCAAATACCTTAATAAAATAATATACAGTAAAAGTATTTTAGTCTTTGGCTTGTTTGGGCTATATATGTACAGTATATATAATGATGTTATGTTTGTATCAGATCACAGCCGAAGCTGTAACCACTGTTCTCATAAAACCACCATTACCGTAGTGTGAATAGTCTTTATAGTGGCACAGGAGATCTAAATCAAGTCTATCTATTTAAAGCAAAAAAAGTGTTTCCTGGAGGCACCAGAGAACACTGTATTTCATTTAACAACATGTATACACACATTGGTTAGTATGAAACACAGATAAACAAAGTAAGCAAATAAACTACAGCTGCAACCTCAGTGACCTGCAAATGCACCATGAGAACCAGAGCAAATGTTCTGGAACTAGAACCACTCTAGTTCACTTCCAGATTTCTGAATCCCTAATTATATGTGAAATGTTTGCTTAATAGTTATGGGTTTCTCATCCTTTATTCATGACATGAGATTTTAAACAGAGATCATGGGGATCAAAATATGCTCTCTCAGCACAAAATGTGTAGAGTGCTGGCATTTCTCTAAGTCACCCTGTAGTGTGGCACAGGCCCAAAGCAGGGGCACTGCAGATGACCCCCCTGAACTTTTAGAGTTACAATGCACAAATTCAGCACTGATGATTACTATGATTCAGTGATCAGAAGTGCATGGACTTCATCACAATTTATCAGTGCCATGAAAGTAGGATGCAGCTTCTTTTTTTTGCCATGCTAGATATGCAAAACTGCACTTTTCTTGCCACGGCTGAGTGGGCTATCCAAAACTCAAACTCTCCCCAAACCTCTCAAGCAAATCCTCTCTGAAATGGCATAATGCCTGGAGCTGATTCATGAGAAATCGTGCTTAATATACTTGTGCGAGTGGCTCAGTGAATTAGACGACCCAACCTGCAGTAACCTCTACCCACTGATTCACCCCTGTCAATCCGGAGCAACTGTTCAGCTTTTTCTCTCTCTCTTTTGCTGAGCTTCATTAGCATTCCCAGCAGTAGGCAGCCTCACTGCTTTGAACCTGCGCTCTGATCACTTGGAACTGGGCCACTTCTCACCTCATCATTAAAGCAGTGCACTAATTTGGGTCATGTGTAGTTTCCAAAGCTGCGTGCCATCTGAACGTGTCAGACGAGATCAGAGAGCTCAATAACGACAAAGTACGTAGTTGATTTATTTATTTTTTTAAATAAAAGTGGAGAACAGTCTCTTTTCTTCTCAGTAATAGGCTGCAAAATGGAGCAACTTTTGTAGGTTGAGGGGTGAGCAAGAAGAAAGACAGCGTGCTGAGCCTAAGGAGCAAGTTTTTATGCATTCCCTTTTCCTCTGTGGGGCAGCACCAAACAAAGCTGTTCTTCATTTCCTCTCATGTGCACTACTATCACAGGCACACTATGCTGCATATCAAACAGCATACATATTTCCAAAACACTCACAACCAGCAGTGTGCTGGTCCACATGCTCTGCATAACCCACATTGTCCAATAGATGCTAATAAAGCACTGAAGGTACAAAATTTGAAATGTGTAAAACCTGGGACTCCATTCCAATTCACAATATCATTTCTTTTGGTCCTGACTGAGCGCCTTTCAGAGTGGCTGCCATGGTAACATGGTCTGAAAGTCGACAGGAGATTGGTACCAGTTTCTGCCAAGGCCCTGTGCTACTGGTAGGCATGTGATAAGCAGCACTGTGACTCTTGGGGTTCAAAAGGCAGAACGCTTCAGATGGGGTGCTGCTAATTTCACATGCAGCTCAATCAATGGATGTGACTTCCTTACCCTCATTTCCATATGCCAAGTAAATCACTGTATTGACAGTGCATTTAATGAGCTAAGTAGAAAAAGGAGCTTATACGGTGTCTAATCTAGTGCTTTGTTTTAATTCTCATCTTATTAGATATATAATGCCTGTGTTCGACAATGACTAAGTGGAGGATGGCTTGGCAGGCTCCAGATTATTGGGCTTGGCATAGATTTGTGTGTAGTAGAGAAAATAAAACAGCATGAATGCTCTATGGTCATTTAGACGTCTTTATATTATTGCTAAAATCATAAATTGATTTCTGGTCTACCTCACTGTTTTTTTAGTGACCCATGTCTGTCATTAATGTGCAAAGACCTGTACTCTAAAAGGTCTTACATGCCTTCATTTTCAAAAGAAAATTAATCCTAATTCTGTATCCAACCTAGCAAACCCCTCTCCCTCAATAAAGTGTTTAGAATAAGATTTAAATACATTGGATTCCGAATCAAAATCAGATTTGTGTTACAGCAGTCCTGTAGTATAAATGTACCCTATGATTCTTGTTCTTTTGTCATTTCACATTTTAATGAATGAAGGTCCTTCAAAGGACTGAATAGAGTATCAAAACTCTAATATAACACACCAACTGCTATGGTTACACACCCATGGGGATCCACACCCCAGTGCTCCCTGCCATCCACATAGGCATCAGTAGAATGATGTTATATAAAGAATGTACAGTATGTAAACAGAATGTCACACACACATTTTACAAATTGTCCTAAAATTCAAAGGCTGGGTTCCATCTGAATGATACTGTATGTTTACCTCTGGGTGTGTAGCGTGCTTCATGTTTTTAGCACTTCTCTGAAACATGGTTGCTCTGTCTTTGGCTGTTTTGTGCACATATCACAAGCTATGAAATTACTAAAGCCACTATTAAAGCTAATCTAAAAAAAAAGGTTAAACTATGCAGACCCATATAAACATACACAATATGGCTTAAAATACAAGGTCACCTGACCATGATTCCCATATGTAAATCTTCCTCAAACCTTTTCCACAATATTGGAAGCACTTGTATAGGATGTGATTGTATGCTGTACAGTAAGAAGCTTTCTTTAATGGATTTATGGTGTTTAAATGCATGATTATGCACTAGTGTACAAACTGAAACCGTGAAAACATATAAGGATTGGAGTGGAAAACTTGAGTGGCCTGCTCAGAGCCCTGACGTCAACTCCTCTGCTAACTGCACCCTAATCCTTCTCACACAACACCAGTGTCTGACCTCACTAATGCTCTAGTGGCTGAATGAGAAAAAACCCAAGATCCACACTTAAAAAATCTAGTGAAAAGCATTCCCAAAGGAGTGGAGGTTATTATGACAGCACAAAGGGAAATACATTTGGAATACCAAACTTAAAAGTGAAAATAGATGTTTGTTTATTGTGAAAAGCTCTAACTAGCTAGCTACAAGCCTGTCTCTAAGATTTTTTCTTCAGTGAGCTCTTATAGCTGTAAATTAATGCTAGAGATTGGCTCAATGCTCTAATTTTTAATCTTGTTATAGTTCACTCCACACATGATGTGTATTTCTTTGTTAGGAAGAAGTGAGAAGCCATTGAAAGCAGATATTTAGGACCTTTTTGAAATTATGTGATCTTTTGTGAAATTAAAGGCTAGTATCATAAATTTGTAAAAAGATGAAGGACGAAGCTAGCATGGTCTGATGAAACACGCTTTCTTTTATATCACGTGAATAGCCAGGTGTGTGCACGTCAATTATTTGGGCAAGATATGGCACCAGTATGCACTATGAGAAGAAGGCAAGCCAACACAGGCAGTGTGATTCTCTGAGCAATGTTCTGCTTGATAACTGTTGGTTTTGGCATTCATATAGATGCTACATCTTGATTGACAGTGAGATAGGTAAATTGTTGCAGACCAAGTACACCCATAATGGTAATTGTATTCCCTAATAGCAGTGGCCTCTTTTAGCAAGATAACAAGTTTTACCGCATTGCAAAAAAAAATCTGGAATGTTTGGAAGAACATAAAGAGTTCAAAGTGTTAACTTGTCTTCTTAATTGCACAGATCTTAGTCTGATGGAGTATCTGTGGGATGTGCTGGACAAACAAATATGATCAATGGAGGCCCCGCCTCACAACCATAGCCATGAATCACAATGAATCAGAGTTACCAAATGATTTGTTATATTGATAAATATCTGTTTGTAGGTATTCCTAGCCTTTTGCTTTGTTTAATTCTTTTCACTATAGCTTTTGTTTCAGAGTTTGTAGCTCGATCTAAATAAAATAAAATAAATAAATGTTAAAAACAGATAATCAATCATTGACTTGTTTAATGAGGAAACAAATACATTTTAATATTCAAACAGGGACAATTTAATTACACAGTACAGCAGATCTCTATTACCTTCCGGTGACTATGAATGGACAGCATGAAGTAAGTATCAAAGATTGAGCTTGAGGGGTGAAAAGACATGTCATTCATCTCCCTATAGAGGAATGCTGTGCTGTCCTCACCTGGTTCTGCTTTGCACGTAAATAGATCTAATTTCTCACTTCCTGTAGTAGTGGCGAACAAATTAAATCCATCTGGCCTTTCCGTATATTCTCTTTCCAAGACATGTCCCTAATGCATCTTTAATAAAGATCTTGTGTCCTTCTTGTCTATGGATTTTTTTTTTTACCTGGTGCAGAACACATACATTTGGAGCATATTGCACATTTAAGCTAGACACAGTGAGTCACGCATCAAACTCAGCCGGCTGTTCATAACTGCCCTGTGCCCTGTGGCTCTTTCTCCCTCTGCCAGACAAGTGCTTGAAGAGGCACAAGTTGTCCGCATGAGAGACAGACTGTGGATTTAGAGGGACAGGCTATCAACCTCGGTATGTCCAGCAGGAGCAAGGCAGTCGTGTGAAAAAGCCATCATAATGGATAGCAGCCGAGGAGTGCACCGAGGCAGGGAAAAGAAAATGAAATAGTAGCACTTCTAGCTATTCATCATGACTCTGGAGGATGGAGCAGTCTGTCACACACACTGAAATGGGAATAGTCACTGCTGCACTACTATCTTCAGTTGAGCAGAAAGAAGGCACCATAAAGTTTCCTTTTTTTTTTTTTACTATAATAAATGAATTATGAAACATCAGGATCAAGCAATGGGTGAAACAATGTCTAGAGGGAATAAACTATGTCTTACTAGAATAAATGAATTTGTTTAAAACCAACTCACATTGCTCTCACGTATGATAGATAATGTGTTAAGATAAGCAGAATATCTTAATCTTGAGAAGTTTCCGATAACCCAATATTTTTTATCAGAATATTTGTCAATATAAGTTGGATATCAGGCATATCTATTAAACAACACCACACTGTTATTGTGCTTGTCTTTTTGCCATCATGTTTGATGGAGCTTAAAAGGATGCAGCCTCCACCAGAGGGCCATGTGGTTTGAGACAGGGGCAAGTCAAGAGCTGTAAAACAGTCAATGAGAGTAATTCTGTGTGCTTAAAATAGACCTCCTCCTCAATATTTAGTGCATCTCTCTGATTGAGTTTCCTCCGGGTGTTAAGAATTAATTCATAAACGTTGTTCTGATGGCTGCTGAAGACTTTATTTTTAGCAGCTCTTGCACTTCTTTGACCCAAACTCAGATAACTTTCTTTAAATGCAGGGCAAAGACTGACAGCTTATGTTGGCAAGAAACCTTTAAATTGTCTCATTTTGACAAACTGGGCATGGGAGAAAAGTAAATGTAATATTTTGATAAGCAGTATTCAGCTTGTTCAGATGTAATTACAACCTCTTTTGGAAGCCAAGCTGGGATATTCTTAATCAATCTTGGAGTGTTCTTCCCTTCGAGACACTTTTGCTCTATTCTTCCTGTCACGTTTCAGGGACGAGCAGGATTGAATGATGGGTATACTGACAGTTAGATCATGGCTAAAACCCCTTGCATGTTTTTCTGTTACTCTTAATGCAAAAAAAACTTCCTGTCAGTTCTAACCACATTCACACATGGAGCCTTTTTACATTTTAACCCCTCACCTTCTACCTTCCCCCAACACCTATTAACTAGACATGAATGTTAACTGAATATATAAGCTTCCTTCATTAATTCTGTTTTTGGTCCAATAATAAGAGGATAAGTGCAGAATTAGGTTGCCTGGGGGAAAGTTGGATTTTGTGTTGTTTTTTTTTT
Organism: Silurus aristotelis; assembly: GCF_946808225.1. Classification (NCBI taxonomy): domain Eukaryota; kingdom Metazoa; phylum Chordata; class Actinopteri; order Siluriformes; family Siluridae; genus Silurus; species Silurus aristotelis. The sequence goes on along the minus strand of NC_139587.1, from coordinate 14,447,726 downwards.
ATGGTATAATATGTATTGGAGTCTTTCTTTGCCTTGAATGAATTAGTCAACTGTTCTCATGTAAACATGCAGCACCGCAAGTAAAGATGATTAGCCTAAATGTAAGACTCCATTTTTGTGAGGCTTTTGAAAAATGTAGAGTATGCTTAAATACTTCTTGTATTCCACTGAGTGAAAGGCAGTCCTTGTTTAAACATTTCAGGAAGCTGGAATTCTGGGTGCATGTAACAGACATTTTTGTTCAAGATTAGCAAAGGATGTTAATTAGCTAAAATGTCAAGTTCTCAGCTATTAACACAATAAAAGTTCTGGATAGGCTTTACAAATATATGTTGCCGATTTAAAGAAATTATTATTCTTGACAGTTAAGCTTAGTGGGAAGGTTGGGAATTAATGGTTGTCATCCATAGCGTTAGTGTTAGCTACTAACCAAGAACTGGCTATTGGCTAATGTTAGCGCTATGGATTCTTTAGTGTTATGTCCAGCTTCAGGAATTTCTCTTGATAGGAGAACCAAACCGTGACTTAAAAGCTGAGGTATATACCAAACCGTAATTTTTTTTATATATAATGTCTATATATAATGTCTGTATATAAAATATATATAATAATATAATTAATTAATTCACAAAGTACCCAATCAAATAATTACCTTGACTGTAAAATATGGTGCAAAATACATTGCTTGGAAATTATGTCTTAGATGTTTATTGAATCAGCACTGAGAAGCAATGGCTATTTAATGATTAAACAGGCTTTTATAAGGTTCACATTATACAATTCATTCTGAAATGTCCATACATCCTTGCCTTCATTTTGCCATTTTATCATGCAAAACTATTCCAGGCTCAGTGGAAAGTAGAGATTAGTGGTGGAATCACTTGTCAAATCAGTCAAATCAGATATCAGAGAGCAGATGAAGATACTCCATACCCCCACACCCTGGAGCACCACTTTGATTTCTTACAGAGGTGAAAGGTTAGGGAGAACTGGCTCACACGCAAGTGTGCAAAGCAGGCTTAAAAGGTCTTACTACACTTATTGTGTGATGATATGAAACATCTGGTTATATTCTAGACTTACTATATGTTCATACATACAAATCTTCACTCACACCTTTGTGCAAAGGAGTGGTTTGCATGATGTTTTACTTTCTGAATCAAAACTGAAAATGTGTTTAAACAAAACTCTTAAATACTTACCATATACTCTTGACAATCTTTTGGTTTTTGTGTAGTGCCATAGACATGAAAAAATTCTAAGCAGAACCCCTTTAAGGAACAAAAAGCCTTATTTATGAAAGTTTAGGAACCTTTTTTTACTATAAAAATGTTACTATATTACAATTTGTTGAACAAAATGAAATTGCATGGGCATGTTTTAAAACAGTAGTGTAGACAGGAATAATACTGGGGCAAAAAAGTGCATCAGAAATGTTTATGAAGCATTTTTATCTCTAGTAAATGCATCTAACATAAAAGCATTAAAATTCATACCAGCTTTTTAAATATGAAAGGAATAAAAAGAATTGATGAATATTTTGGAACAAATTTAAAATTGAGTTTACACAGAGATTACATTGACATTTTCTTTAAATTATGATCAAATTATGTGATCATAACCCCATTTGCAAACACTGGCTTAAATGAATGGAAACCTGGCATGTGTCATGTTAATATAAAGTTATTAAAGTAAGATGGGTGATGTGAAAAAATCCTTATAGACACTATAGAAAAGAACTAGGTTCAGTCTTGACCTGTTAAATGAACATTTTTATGAACTACACCACATATTAACCTGGGTATCTGAATTTGATTGTGTGGCCTGGTGCTTTTTACGTTGAATGATTGAATGTAAGAATAAAGTAAATGCTACTCTCTGACTGAAATCAGCAGAAAAATGACTGTTGCAGTTTTTTACAGTATTTAATTACTGTGTCTAGTTGCTCTAAGATAAAAACCCTTAAAAATTAATAATTAGTGATCTACTTAAAATCATTGATTCAGAAATTCAGGAAATGTGTGTAATGATGAGACTGAAGAATGGTAGTCTGGACCTGTGGCGAACCTTATATAGTTTAATTAAGTAAATTTAGCAAATGGAATTTCATGATCATTATTGAATACAGAGTTATCTCTCTGTCCTACAGGTCCAGTGACCTCCACCGAGCATAGCAAGGAGCTGGAGGAGGAGGGTAACATGAAGACTCCTGTGCGTCAGAACCCTGCCCGAGCTGGCCGGAACCAAAGACCCCCTGGCTGGAGGAGGAGGCGCCCTCGACCTCGCCTGTCCCACAAGGGGCCCATGCCATTTTAGATCAAGGTCAGTTCTACAATGCACTTTGTAAACTTATGACTGAGATAGACAATTGGCATTTTTTGACAAACAAATCTGAAAGTTTATAAAAAAAATCAATTAAAAGGTATAGGAACAGATTAGAGAGGCAACAGCAAAGGCCCTAACTGTCCTCTTTGGTCTTAAAGTTTGTAATAAGAAAAAAACAAAAGCACATTTTAACAGCATTCAACAACGAATCATTTTACTGGGCATAAAAATAAACAATTTAACCGTTTAATTAAGTTTTTTTTTCTTTTTTTTTATTTCTTTTTGCACACCAAAGAAATCAGGGGAAAAACAATGTGTAACATGAGGAAAGGAAAAATATTACTGGCATAACCTAATTGGTCTTTGTTCTTTTGCCAGTTAAAATCAGTTTTTGTTTGATGTCTGTACTTTAAACTGTTCAATGCATATATTCACTTTGAGCAGCACTCAAATTTTCACAGGTTGAAACCAAATCTGGGACTTAAATTGTCTCTTATCTTGTCACAGATATCAAAAACTGTAAAATAATTGGAAATAATTCACGTCTAGAGTTAACATAAAAAAATATATATGTTAGGAACCATATATACACACACACACACACACACACACACACACACACACACACACACACACACACACACACACACACACACACACTCACTCACAGTACACAACAGATAAACTCTTCATGGAATAATAGCCTGGCAGGAGGTGGCAAGCCCATAACACAAGTCCTGCTATAAATTAACCTCATATGCAATTAATCCTTTCAGCAGATGCAGTCATGTCAACCCTTTATAGCATAGTTAATTGTTCTTAAAGGCATGGAGATGAAAGCTCTAAAAGAACATAAACTCAAGCCCCCATATCCTTCACAGTTTTACAGTCTATGGTGAATTATAGTTTGTTATTGTTTTGGCCAGATTTTGTCTGGGAATTTGGATGATTCGGGTGATCTGAGTGGGGAAAATAAAGCAGTGGTGATGCAACAAAGGTGTTCACAAAGAGCAGGCCCATGGCATGGAAGATTGTGCTTGTGGGACTACACATGCCTTTAACTGTTCAATGCCCCTTCTGGCCAGTTAAAAATGAGACATTCTTTTGGCGAGTTAGGCAGTCAATGCATGTTTTTAAAGCCTAGAACTTTGGCTGGCCACAATAAAGGAATCTGCAGGAAGTTGTGTAGCTCCATTAAAGAAAACGGCTCAGTGATTCACAATGCACACTCCAAAACAGCACTTCAAACCCAAACAACATGAAGACTTCTCTTTCATTCACCCTCTTCTTTGGCTCTTCTCATGCCTTCCTGGAGTTCAGAGTTCATCCTGTTCAGCCTTTTCACCCATACCCCGACAGACATAGCTGACTGAGCCAGCTCAGTTTGCTTGACTAGCATGCCAATCAAGCTGCTGGTAATGGCACCATGAGAACAATTATGGACTCACAAACCACAACATTCGAGGTTCAAATGCTAATCTAATGAAATCCATTTGAAGTTTGTCACTATTCGAGTGTAGAATTATCATGTTGCTTGACTAATAATTATTTAGCAAAGAGAAAATATGAATCAAGTAGTAAATAAAATATGTATCCCACAGGGATAACCCTGTACTGAGCCTCTAACCTGCATCTGGCTAATGTACAACATGTCACATTTTCCAGTGGGAGTGAGAAAATTGCCTTGCACTTCATCAGCCATGCCTGAAACTAGGTGCAGTCTGACCTGAAGTATTAACTCTCCTCTTGGTTTGATAATAGGCAGGGAACAATTGAAAAGAAGCATTTTAACTTGAAAGACAAGTTTTTTTTTTTTACCATGTTTGCTAATTTGTTTCTTGGCAATGGAAGACACACATTTTGAAATACAAAGCACTGTACTTGCCAAGTGGAGGAAAACAACTGGGTTAATAGAACGATTTCATGCAATTCGATTCAACTGTATCCACATCGCGCTTTTAACAATATTAACAATTTTTCTTGTATGCCCAGAACTCCATAGACATGATGAAAACCATGCAAAGCAGACTAGATGTATTGTTTTTGCATAATTTTTATGGACCATTTTGGTAAATCAGCTTAAATTGGATTCTGTAAGTGTTAAGTTTGTATTTAGTTTTACATACAAACTTCTAGTAAAGGCATTATTCTATTTTTTTTGTGGTGATAATTCTGACCTACTGTTAAAAATCATTGGAGTTAGAGATAGGGACCACATGCGTGGGTCAGAGAACAAAATGTTATAACCTCAGTTGACATAATAGGACTTGAAGGTTATGATAATGAACCCACCGCATGAGAATCAACAGCCCTCCAGATGCTATTACATTAAAGAAAGATAAATGAAACCTTTTACTCAACTGCCTTCATGAAAATACAGAACAGAGGGACCGTTCAGGTTATAGTGCTAAATGAAAGAAAAAAAAACTGGTAGGAGAGGCCTTTTTTTTTTTTATCTCACGTCCATTTTCAAACTACACACATCTGTTTGTTTAGAGAAATAACACTAAAGAATACCTAGGTGAAGTCATCAATCAATGATGATTCAGAAACAAAAAAACAGTGAGATAAAATCTGTTCTCCTTGAGGTATAGAAAGATTTTAGAGATGTTGCCTTGTATAAGTCAATGGCGGCTGTTGTTATTATTGAACAAAGCTATCTTTAGCAATTGAATGAGAACAGAGAAGTTAAAAAGGAGTACAAAACAAAGATAACCTTTATTTACATTGACTCACATCTCAAAGCAGGGTATGATGCAGTGTGGTGTACTGTTCTGTAAGAACAAAAACCTTTCTTTATCCAAATGAATGTTATTTGGAGATGTTAGATGTTTTTTTTTTTTTCGAAACAAAATTAAATGGGTGATGGTCTCTTGTAAAGTATGGAACACATACTCTTATAGAATTAGAACTAGAACTATAAAATTGCTGACTGGAGGTCTTCCCCCAGTGCCTTTGTCATTTTTATTGATCTAGAACTTTGTTTATAGTAACCACAATTTTAATACCTTTCTGTTTGTTTGTTTCTCTGGCAGGCACTGCTTCAAGCGCCCACCCCTTTGGTTCTGATTTCAATGCTCTTCCTTTGTCTTAGGGAGGGCCCTGTAACAAGGGGTCTTTCCAGCCCAGCCTGAAGAGTGATGTCCATAGCACCTGCTGGTTCTTCAAGAAACTCTTCTTCTGTCCACAAAATACCAGGACAAGCCACTCATCCTCAGCTCCATGAAGAATTGTGGGCCAGGAATGGGGTGGGGGATATAGAGCTCGAGCTATCAGATTTTATCTCTGTCTGTCCATCTCTCTCTCTCTTTCTCTCTCCTCCAGTGTTTTTTCCTCATTCACTTTCTGAAGCCCTTTGACTGCCACACTTTGCATGATGTGTGAGCACTGAGAAGCCTGGTCCGAAACAATCTTCATGCAAAAGTGTCGGGTTTTTTTTCTTCGAGGTGTGCTACCCCATTCTCTGCTGTGTAAAGATGCCCTTTTGTTCCAGTGCTGTGTTGTGGCAAATTCTGGTGTGAACACAATGTGATATGGGAAGGAGGTGACAGGGATGTGAAGGAAAAGGCACTATTAAAAACACCATCTCTTCATTCATTTCCATCTTCAGACAAAGGTAACCATTTCATTTTACCTTATGTCTGAAAAAAGTAGCTACAACACACTATTTTATCTGATTTTAGCTACCACTGCTGATTATAATAATTACCTCTAAACTTTGTTGCATTTTCTTTGCATTATCTATCAAGACTATCATCAGGTGTCGAGTAAACAAAAAAACAACAACTATGATATTTGGATGACTGCATTTCAGCTTTTTTTATTTATTTATTTTTTTTATCATTTACACAACTTTTGAGGATTATTCCTCCTAAAGGTTTTGCTATTCAGAGCGTATTATGCATTATCCTATAGATACCCAACATTGCAATGTTTAAACCACAGTGTCTCTTTATAGGATTGCACTACTCTACTAACCATGTGTCATGTCTGTCATCCTCCCCCACTCTTCACCTCCACCACAGCAGACATACATGACTGTTAACTGGCTGGGACAAGCCACCCTGCTCAGCAAACCACCTCTTCTTTTTAAATGAAGTGCCAAATAGGAAATCTATAATGCGATGCTGCCATGAGAATGAAAAAAAAAGAGAGAAACGAACATTACCTCTTATTTAAGTCTTAAAACACCTAAGCATATGTATGTATAACACCATATTTGTTCTGACATCCAACTTATAAAAACGGTAGCAAAAAAGCATAGTTAAAAAACAAATCAGACCAAAAATCTTTCAAATCAGACACTCCTTGAAAATATAATAGTCTGTTTTTCATAACAACCATTAGTGCTCTCTTCTCTGACTGCTGTGCTAAAGGCTGAATTGCCCCCTAAGACAGAGATATTTGATTGACACAATAATATGCCTTTATTTTACACCATTAGTGGAACTTATTACTTTTTTTTTTAATGTTTTTGATTATGTCTTCGGTTTAAATTTTTTTTTTCTCAGGGTGCTGTGAGAGATGCCTGTAAAGGAATTGTTTATATTTTGTGCATTTATTTAAAAAAACACATACAAACATGCTTACACATGCACTGTTCAGTACAGAGAACAACATATCTATGTTATATTATATAAATGTTTTATATATATATATATATATATATATATATATATATATATATATATATATATATATATATATATATATATATATATATATATCCCTGTCTGTGTATCCACTGTTATTACAATGTATTCAGATTCAGTTTTTGTAAGCCAATATCCTTCTCCCAGTTTTGGGAGCGGTTGCCTTTTTGCCTGAGCCTCTTCAGCACAGGTGGCCATTGCTTTGATTGCTGTGGTCATTGAATCCTATTGCTAATCTATTTCAGATGGGCCTCATAGGGGGTTAGCTGGAGTCGGAGGCCCTAGGAGTCTGAGCTCACTGACAAATTGGCTTAGTTCATGACCACACATACCCTCTTCTTCTGTGCGTTTATCATAACCATTGTAACACTCTATAATCTAAGATAACCCACAGAGCAGACACTGTTCCATTAAAATCAGGCCCTTATTTGTTCTGCAACTATAATTCAGAGACATGAGGATTTTACAAGACTGTTACCCATATGCATAATTGTGTTGTTAAAAAAGCACGACTGGTGTTTTCCTTAAATCAGCAGCCAGTTCCCTCCCCCACCCTCCAATAAGCCTTTTCTCCATATGGAATTTAAACTAAAAAAAAAAAAACCACTACCGTCGACGCCTTGCAGCAGGAACAACTCTCAATGAAAGTGTGCCTAAGAACCACAGCATTAAAAACACACCGCCAAGCTCACCTTGAAGAAAAAATGATAAAATCATAGGATAATGTGAAGATACAAATAGTTCCAGTCTCATTGTTATTATTTTGTACATTCTCAGACAGAGATGTAGACATAGATAATTCATAAGCTCATTCAAAATGAGACATGTGTGTCTAATCCATTAATAGGGCAGAATATCCAAGTAGATGAGCGACTTCCCCCAGGTCTGATGTGATACAGTAAATAGGATGAAAGCAAAGAGACAGGGTTTGAATCACTCATTCCTGATCCTAACAGAGATGCAGGATCCATTCTGCATCCACATTGTTCATCATTAATGTATCTACAACATCTTCACCAGCTGAGTTACCCCATTCACAGAGTAAAGTAAACTATTGTTTCAGCAAAATTTAAGTCTTGTATCTGTAAAAAAAGAATAAAATAAAAAAAATACCCAATCAATGCTTTATAACACAAACCCCTTAGCGATGGCTATCTGTTGGATCACATGTCCAACAAAGACAAACCCATCATCAACATCCAAAGCTTGGTATAGAAGAGACCCCTAGCAGCTTTGCTCCAGCACCTCTCTGTATGGGCATGCAAGGCTGCACTTTTGCAATTCCATTATGCTGCTGGAAAAAATATATCCTGAACACACTTTCTCTTGGCATGTAATGATTTTCCAGTGTATTGTGACAATTTTATTAACTGATTCTTGTCTAGCTGGTTGTCCAAAGCTTACTTTTGAATACAGTGTGGAAAGCTGTATTTTACGTGTGTGCCCGTGTGTGGACATAAAAAAAAAAATTATTGAGAGAGTTACTCTACCACACAATTTGTTGTGGACACATTAGAGCTTTCACACCTTTCTCTTCTGCCTGGTGCAGCCTGAGCCACCTATCAGCAAACCAGGCTAATAAAGCTTGTGGTGAAAAGAGAACAAATGCAGCCAGGCTCAAAGCACTACTTTAATGTTGGAGAAATTGTCTTTTCAGTTCACTTTAGACACACCTCTGCCCAGTTCCTCATGTGTTGCTGCCCAGATGCACACCACACTTACAATGCTTGAGTAATGTCCTATGCACTTCAAAGCATGTTCCACTGGTTTGTTCACAGAGATGCTGTTTAGTCTAGGATCATGTTTGTTATAGAAATGTGCAGTTGCCTGTCATGGGATGTGTAAGAAGGAAAGGAGTTGAGTGAATGTTTGTGTATGAGGAGAGCTGTGAAATGAAAGTGAAATGCAGACACTCTAGTCTTTAAGACTTGAGTATCTAATGGACAGAAGGAAACCTCAAAGACTGCAGGCAGTACTTAATTCTTTTTGCCTTAGTGTCATAAATGCATCTTTCCACTCTCCTATTAGCTATCTCGCACTTGACCAAGCGAGACAAAAGAAAACAACCGATAAGCAACACATTTGATTGCTTGCCTTTGATAAAGCACCACTTTGCATGTGCAATGTAGAGTCTTTGGGATCAAATAGCTGAAATTCTATCCCAAATATTCACACATGTCCACTAGCTGAGCAATCAACAGGATAACTGCATTTTGAAATCCCATGGGTGAGGGGCTGAGAATAATGTGATTTTCCCTATTGCTTCTAATGAAACTTCACACCCAAGACTAAAGTAAGCTCTATGTGAATATATCTCTTCATAAACATGGCCAGTTTGTTCAGCACACTGATTTTTTAATATATATTTTCTGAGGATACCTGTATAGTCCACAGCCAGCTATGGCTTATCACCAGTATTACTAGGCCATGTGGAAAACACAGTAAAACAAGGTATTAAATCCTCATCTTTCCTGTTCAAGGTGTGTGCTCATAGAACTCGCCAGGCCAAATGTACAGTCTCTGTCTCTGTTTTGATGTTAAACTGGGCAAAAAAAAGAAAAACAACAACAAAAAAAAAACAATTTAATAAATAAATGAATAAATAAAGTGTATCAGAAATGGTTGAAATACTGTGTACATATTTGAGCTTTTTGGTTCTAATTTATAAAAGATAAGCTTTAGCTCTTGGAGTACTTATTTTATTTTATTTTTTTCTTTTCATGCGTAGCTTTGTGTTTTTATTTTCTATTTCTGTAAAGTGTGTAAATATATCTTTATGATAATAAGTAATATTAAAAATATTATTTTAAGAAACAAGTGTTAAGTTGTCTATTTCTAAAATGTATATGTGACAAAAAAATCTGCAATGCTTCCAGCTTCAAACTTACACTTCAACAGTTTATACAAACAATATAGAGTTTATATGTTTATACAAACAATAAAGTAAAGTTTTATTTAAATATTAATTATAAAGTGGTGTTTGCAATTTATGATCAGAGTTAGGACTAAAAAAAGAGGTGATAAAAAGGATTCAAACAGGGCAAATGAATTGTCTGCTACTGCGAGCAATATGGAGAACCATGTTGTGAATCTCTCCTGCCTCTGTTTATGTTATAATTCTTTGCAAACTGTACCACATGCAGGTAATCATACTGTTAAGAAAATTATTAAGAAGCTTTATCGTCAATTAAGACTATTTTACATCAGAACATTAAAATCTTTGTGTTTTTTTCATTTTGACCTGCAATGAGATGTTGACAGTACATTCAAAGAGTGAAAGAAAGAGTAAAGTCTGAAGGAAATAAGAGGTTTGCCTGGAGCCTTTCTGCATTACTGAGCCCACTGGGACTGATCTGGGAAGTGTCTGCTTAACATGCAAAGCTGACATGGCCTGACAGGCAACAGGCCGCCCCACAGGGCAAGCGCACCCCAATCTGAAGAGGTTATGTCATCAAACTCGGGTCAGCTGTATAATTGAACAGAAGGTCAGCAAGGTGATATGGAACATGACAACGAAGAGCCAAAGTTTTAGTGTAGCTCTGGTAGTTGAGGCTTAGCCAGGAGGCAGTTAAGTATCACAGATGGCTCCTCTAACTTCTGAGGGGTGAAGCAATCTCGACACTTTAGCTGCTACAATATCTAGTGGACACTTGAAATCTAAGTGTGCTTCTGGCTTAGACTGACTTTACTAAATGTGTGAAGAGTCCAACTAAGAAATCACAGAAGTGTCTAATGTGTGTCAGATGTATGAGTGCTAAGTACCTTTCTTCATTATTTATATTATAGAAGGTTTTATCTACATTAACATCAAAGCAATACATTTTTGGGGGATACCGGAGACCAAGCTTTAATTCTCTTTCACTGCAGCATGAAATAATCCACATAGGATCAAACATCCTATTGTCAAATCACTATCATTTAAAATGTCAAATCTCCAGAATAAACATTAACATTACAGACAATTAAGTGCATTCGATTTGCGACAAGATACCACTTGAGTTCTGTCACTGCAGCGAAGAGGAAGGAAAACATTGGGACTACAGTACTGGGCCTGAAGCTGGGTAAAAAAAAGGAAGAACAACAAAAGCCTAATGCACCTCATCTGTGTTAACAGTGGCAGTGTTGCAGAGTTGACGGTTCATTGAACTGATCATAAAAACAAAACCAGCACAAGCTCAGGGACAGGGAGATTGTGGTCAGGCAAAATTAGTGATATGGGTTTTTTTTTTTTTTTGGGAGGCAGGTTTTCTCTCTTTTACTGTTCCAATCGGAGTGCTGACTTCTTGTGGTTTATTCAAAGTTCCCATGGGAATGCTTTAATGGGCTACTTCAAGAATATGTGTCTAGGAGCCAAGAGAAGATTTGACACAAAGTATTTCTAATTGATCTCTTTTACCTTGTAAAATCAGTATGCCAAAAAACCCAACTAATTTTTCAATTAATTATTATTTGTATAGCACTTTTAACAGTGGACATTGTCTCAAAGCAGCTTTACACAGATAATGTTGTGGTGATAAGGAATGAATAAGTTTGTTCCTAATGAGCAAACTGGTGGTGGCTGTGGCAAGGAAAAACTCCCTGAGATGGCATAAGTAAGAAACCTTAAGGGGGAACCAGACTCATCTGGGTGGCACAAAATGTCCATTTATTACAGCTAAATGATGGTGATCAAATGCAAACTGTAGTCCTGTGTCAGGGTAGCAGACTGTTGACATTAACCACAGTACAAATCCATCCTCAAAGCTCTAGTGTTACTCCATTATTTCATGGATCTCCAGGCTGTAGATGTGAAACATCCCCAGCAGCACAGAGTGGCCTTCAATCAAAAAGAACACCATCCAGAGCCAGGCCTGGATGAAGCAGACAGATCCAAGGAGTGAAGAGGGGCAGGAACAGTGGTCACTGGTAAAGAGAGAGAGAGAGAGAGAGAGAGAGAGAGAGAGAGAGAGAGAGAAAAATATGGATTATCAAGTATCCTTATTGTTGTATTAAAATTTAGGACACTGTGCATTTGGGAGCTCTGGCAGGACTCGCTATGGCAGCATAAATAAAAGGAAGAACCAGAATGTAACATATACATGAGGGATCTCTTGGATAAGAGACGGCCCACCACACCACCGTCAACAAACCTTAGTGAACACGTGAGAGTGAGGGGACCAGCATACAAATATCAAAGTTCACGAAACATTCTATATCCATGATCCCTTCAGATCTGCTCCTTTACCTAAGAACATCTGCTAATAAACGTGAACTCTGAGACTGTGTTTGAGTCCCGAACAAAAATAATTTTAGTCTAATCCAAGTTGAGCAAAATAAAGTTATCCTTCTTTGTCCTTAAGAATTAGACATTCAATAGATTACTTGGTTAGATTAGTCTTTTCAGCAAGATTTGGAACAAAGCCAGTGCACAGTAGGACATGTACCCATTATTGTATTATTATAGTATATTATATACACGCTATCGAATTACAGACCAATTTCAAATCTCCCATTTATGTCTAAGATTTTAGAAAAGATTGTCGCTGCCCAGCTATGTAACCACTTGCAGGAGAACAATATCTTTGAAGAGTTTCAGTCAGGTTTTAGGCCCCATCATAGCACAGAAACTGCTCTAGTTAAAATCACTAACGACCTGTTTTTAGCTTCAGACCAAGGCTACATCTCCCTATTAGTTTTACTAGATCTTAGTGCTGCGTTCGACACTATAGATCATGATCTTCTCCTCGATCGCTTACAGAATTACATCGGTATTCAGGGACAGGCATTAAGCTGGTTTAAATCCTACCTGTCCAATCGTTACCATTTCGTAGATTTAAATGGAGAACTATCCAGGATAATGCTAGTAAATTATGGCGTGCCACAAGGGTCAGTTCTGGGACCCCTGCTTTTTACAATATACATGCTTCCATTAGGAAATATTATTAGAAGGCATGGAATTAGCTTCCATTGTTATGCTGATGATACCCAGCTATATATTTCATCCAAACCAGGCGATACAGCTCAATTAGCTCGCATAACTGAGTGTGTTGAAGAAATAAGAGATTGGATGACCCATAACTTTCTGCTATTAAATTCTGATAAAACGGAGATTTTGCTCATCGGCCCAAAAAATAGTACACAGAAGCTCCAGCATCTCAGCCTGCATTTAGACGGTTGTTCTGTAACTACTAGTTCAACGGTAAAAGACCTGGGAGTTATTTTAGACAGCAACTTATCTTTCAAAAATCACATCAATCAAGTTACAAAAACAGCCTTCTTTCACCTTCGAAATATTTCTAAGCTAAGAAATATGTTATCTATATCTGATGCAGAGAAGCTCGTCCATGCGTTTATGACCTCTAGAATAGACTACTGTAATGCATTACTAGGTGGATGATCTGCATCATTAATAAACAAGCTTCAGTTAGTTCAGAATGCCGCAGCAAGAGTTCTTACTAGGTCAAGAAAATACGATCATATAACCCCAATCTTATCGTCCCTACATTGGCTTCCTATTAAGTTTCGAATAGACTACAAACTACTGCTACTCACTTATAAAGCACTAAATGGTTTGGCTCCCATGTATCTATCCAGTCTTTTAACACGCTACAATCCGTCACGCTCCCTGAGATCTCAAAACTCTGGGCTTCTAGTAGTTCCTAGAATAGCAAAGTCCACTAAAGGCGGTAGAGCATTTTCACATTTAGCTCCTAAACTTTGGAATAGTCTTCCTGACAGTGTTCGGGGTTCAGATACACTCTCCCAGTTTAAGTGTAGATTAAAAACATATCTTTTTAGCAAAGCCTACACATAACACACATCACACACATCACATCATAACCTTGTGCTCCAGAACATCTGATCACATGCACATTATCAACTTGTGCTGTTAATATCATGAACAGCAGCTACGCTAATTCCTCTCCACTGCTTCTCTTTCTCTCCCCATCCGGAGGCATCCTGAGGTTTGGCCAGCTCCAGTCACGTCCCACCTCGTGAAGATTATGGACCTATGGATGATCATGGAGAAGTAGATGCCGAGTGTTTAAAGGCCCTGGCATGGAGAAGCTGATGCTGGATCTATGATGATCACAAATTGTTCTGTATTGTTGAAAGATTTATGACCAAACTTTTGATGTCACCCATATGAGGATGGGTTCCCCTTTGGGTCTGGTTCCTCTCAAGGTTTCTTCCTCATATCATCTAAGGGAGTTTTTCCTTGCCACTGTAGCCACGGCTTGCTCATCAGGGACAAACGCACACCATTCACCTTCACTGTTGTTTTCTGTAAAGCTGCTTTGAGACAATGTCTGTTGTGAAAAGCGCTATACAAATAAACTTGACTTGACTTGACTTGACTATATTATTCAGATGGAAAGTAATTGCATTTAGTCTGTGAAAGACTCAGGGTTGTATATCCTATACTACTGAAATCTTCTGGGACAAATGGCATTTGTGGAGGCAATACTGCAACCAGGAAGACTTCAGTTTTCCAGCTTGAAGGTGCTGCTGTAATCATTATTGCTGTGGTTATTCCAGTAAACAGGAGGGCTCCACAGGGACTTAGTAACATTGTAAAATGGAACAAGGCTTTGTGCTAAGTAGAACGTAAAAAAAAAAAACAACACTTATTTTATATTGGCAAGGGGGCCTTTGTACAATGAACACATTTAAAATTTAATACATTATAAATATATTGTTTTGAAGACCAATGTTTAAATCAATTACTAAACATTAGATGTTTTAAATCATAGATTAGATTAGAACTGTGACACACGGTGCTGAAGATATTTACAACTAATGTCAGAAACTGTGTTATAGGTAAGACCTCAAAATAGAATGCATTCCTAAACCCTTATACAGATTTAAACAGATATATATTTGAGATATTAAGCCCTGATCAGCCATCACTAATGATATGACATGGATATCCAAATTTCGCATGTCACTTTGTGGAGAAGGTTATTAGTTCTGTGCACCAAGGAGATACCACATAGTAACAATAGAACATTATGATTTTAGAAACAACAAATGATGCCATTGTGGCATGGCCACTCAAAACCACTTTGCTGCAAATTGTAAGAAACAATGAAGCAATTGTTGTATGTAAAAAAACAATGTGCTCCTATTATAGTATTAGCTGTTTAATTTCAACACCTGTCTATTAGAACAGAAAAGAAGTGAAGGTACATATTGATTTGAGTTAAACACAAAAGTGATTTTACTGCATAAACAATACACAAGCTGACCTGCAATTTGCAGAAGCAGTAAACCAGAGCTCTGCCACTGACAGCCATCAACAATTAAAAAGGATGGGAGCAGTCATAAGATTACATATGGGGGTGGGGAGCTTGGGGATCGCTGTCAGATGGCTTTAACTAAAAAGTGGCTTTTAACAGTGGCTTTGTGGAATGCTGTAAACACAAGAAAAAAAAAAAAAAAAAAAAAACAGACTGCAGATTTTCCTAAGCATTATGGCAGATGTTAATTAAATGACACATTACAAGGAAGCATGCAACATACTGTGGTTGTAGAACAGAATCTGAATTAGAGTAAAAATCCAAACCTGTAACATTAGAATATATTAATTCCTATTATAAATACTGACAATATACAGTATAACTCATAAATGGATAAGAATGAAGATGCTATAGAATGAGGCTGTCTGAAAAATGGAGAGACAGTTTCATCTGTAAACATCAGGATTACATTATATCTCATAAAACTATTCAAGAATGCAATACAGTACCAAATCTGCCTTAGGACATGATTAACTGTCTCGCTTCCTAATGATGTCTTAATGCCATCCCATCTCTTTCTTATCCATGTTTATGGCCAGCTGAGCCACATTTAAACACAGCAATGCCAGAGTCAGACAAGCTTTTCTAGAACAGCCTGCACTTCTTTTTGCAGCTCAAGCTCAGAGTGGGGCTGACAGCAAATTAGACTGCAGCTGGAGTGGACCTGCTGTCTTATTGTTTTGCACTGATTCTTATGATTGCTTAAATAATATAGGTAAAAACCTTTGAGAGCTAGAAGCTAAACACTCTGATAGTAAAACATGCTATGCTAACACTCTTCTACAATGCCACTGTTGATTAAGTTAGAATTTGATCACATTTATTTTAGGTACTTAGTACATCAGCATGGTATAATGTCTGGTGAGTAAAGAAGAAACTGAAAAACTATAGCAAGTGTGGAATTAGATCATTTCTTTTTCTGAATTGTTTATTAAATAAAGACT
This sequence comes from Silurus aristotelis, assembly GCF_946808225.1. Taxonomy (NCBI): domain Eukaryota; kingdom Metazoa; phylum Chordata; class Actinopteri; order Siluriformes; family Siluridae; genus Silurus; species Silurus aristotelis. The sequence continues at coordinate 14,431,526 of NC_139587.1, read as the reverse complement.
CTTGAGTGTTTTCTTTCTCCTTCTTTCCAGGGTGTGGACTGATAGCAGTGCTCTGTCATGTTTGAGATTGACTATAAACACAGACTATAGAGATGTACAGAACACACCATACTGTCAGTGTCAGTGACTGTGGGATCATCAAACTACAGGCAAGCAGCAGCTCAACCAAAGCCAATGACTACTGCACCACTTCATTCTGCTGGTGAAATTCACTGATTAAGTGTGACAAGATCAACAGCATGTGCTGTAGGAGAAAAATTAAAGACTTTGAAGGATTGTAATCTACAATATTCTTCATACATCACACGATGATATGGCAGAGAGATACACTATATGACAAAAAGATTGTGGACACCTGATCAATTGTTGCCTCAAATTTGAGAGCACACACTTGTATCTAATGTCTCTGTATGCTGTTGCATTACATTTCCCCTTCACTGTAAGTATGACACTACTCTAAGAAAGAGGAGAAAGAATTATAGAAAGAAGAGATGTACAGGAGTTGTATAGGAGATGTATAGTTTTTTATTTATATTCTTAAACTTAAGATTAAACTGCTGAAGTGCCAGACACCAGTGAATGATCTCTGTGTTCAAATCTTTTGTGCAATTGAGCCACTGGTTTGGTGTGTGGTCCAATTACAGGGTGCAGGCCCAGTTCAGCAGATAGTGTGGGAGAATGAAGACTGCCCATTCGATGGCCTAACACTCTTCTATTGTGCCCCTGACTCCAGTTACTGGGACATTTTGAGCACCCCCGAACAATTTTTTTTTTTTGCGTGTGTATGTACCACAACCCAGGGGGTTGTTTTAATATGGCTTTCTATTTGATTAATGTGGCTGAGGTGAGAGTGAAACATCTGAATCTTGTTGCAACTGTGAAAGGTAGTCTGAACAAGGGACTGGGGTAGATAGAGTTGCTTTTTTTAGATTTACCTCCAGTCCCAACTCCTTCTTGGCCATATGGACCACCTGTTTTCATGGTTTAAGGAGAGGTGTTAAATATTTGCTGTACTGTGCACCTCTGTATAGTTCCCTGACCCTATAGTTAATGTCCTTGGCTTACCATGTGACTCCGAAAGGCCTTGCTACTTAGCGTGTTTGACAGGGGTAGCAAAATTTCTTGTTGAAATTGTATTCAAGCTTCCCTTTTATACATTATTGGGCCTGTAGCAAATTCTCCTTGCCCAAATGTGTTTAGTTTCACTCTCAGGTTAAAAACATATTACATTTTGCTAATAAAATGATTGAAATAAGAAACACATTGTGGAGGCCTGCAGGATCTCTTGAACTGAGAATAACAGGGGACCAAGCCACTTATGCCAATTTCATGTGTCATCAGGAACAAAGTGTTTTATTAAACTGCTCCACCAGATCATCCACTTATGAATGATAAACACTGGTATGGATTGATTTAATATTCAGTTATTTATGTTGTGGTCAGCCTGGAACTCGTTCAAGATTTCAACTAAGGATTTCTAGCTTTCAACATTGAATAGTTCCTCTGCAACATTACATGCTGTGATATTGCACAAAGGCATCAATTTCAGTTATCACTGCATACCAATTCTAAAACAAATCAGTGCCCTTTTGCAGTCTGCTCTCACAGCCTGACAAGGACCATTCTAATTCTTTCAAAGGAGACCTTGATTATTGGTAATGGCCATGATTGCACTTTTCCGGTGTTCGGAGGACCCACCAGCTGATATCTTTGACATGCCACACACCACCTGCATGCATTGCCATACATGCATGGCCAATAGAAATGTGCCATGAATAAGTTGTGTTTTTTATTCTACCTTAACTGTTCACCATTAAGGTGGCTGCCCATAATAACTTACAACAGTTCTTTTGGGATGAATAATTAAGTAATTTCCTCTTTTTTTCGGATTTAGAATCAATCTGAATCAACTTTATTAAACAAGTATGCCTGAGCATACAAGGAATTTATTTTGGAGTAAACTAACTGCTGAATTAAACAGGACATACAAACACAACTAAATAATCAAGCATAGAAGACCATACACATTGGCCATGACAGAAAGAAACAGAAACATTAAAGTGTAGATATAGTCCAGTTAGTTAATAAAAAAAATAAAATACTGCACATGAGTATTATATTGCACAAAGTAGATAAAGTTAGTGATAGTAGAGATAAAGTTAGTGATAGTAGAGATAAAGTTAGTGATAGTAGAGATAAATTTAGTGATAGTAGAGATAAAGTTAGTGTAGTAGTAAAAACTCCAGTATAGATTTGGGTTAGTGAGGGGGTTAAGAACTTCTGTGGCTGCTGGGAAAAAAGCTATTTTGGAATTTGGTAGTGCTTGTTTTTATCACTCTGTATTACTTGCTAGAAGGAAGGAGTCTAAGCAGACTGTATGTCGGATGTGATGGATCCTACACAATTCTCCCAACCTTTTATTTTTTTGACACAGGCAATATACAGATCCTGGAGGGTGGGCAGGTTGGTCGCAATGATGTGCTCTGCTAAGCTAAGTGGTCTCTAAAGTTTATGTTTTTCAATTAGGTTGCAGAGGCAAACCAGACAGTGATTGATACACACCGAATGTATTCAGTAGTGGCCCTGTAGAATTGGCAGAGCAGATCTTTAAGCAGGTTGTGTTCTTCTCCCACTTCTTGTATTTGCAGATGCTCATGCTAAGGAACTTGAAGAAAGCAATGCTGGATACAGTACAACCTTGAATATGAAGCGATGACAGAGAAATCTGTACTTTTTTCATCTTAATTGTCGTACACCAGTAAGTTCCATGTTGTTGTGTCTAAAACACAAAAAAAGCCGATTCACTTACTGTATGTATGCTGAATCATCATATCACCTCCTGGATGGGACCAATGACCAGAAGTGGAAAGTAACGAATTACATTCTTCTTTTTGAAGTAGTTTTTAAAATAGTACATTTTTAGTTTTATCATAACTTAAGTATGTTTTGTTTAAAATTTTCGCTACTGTTAAAATCATATCTGTTACCGAATAAAATATTTCAATTAAATTAATGCATGAGGAAAAACATCGTGCACTGGAAGTTCTGACTCATCATGCATCAGGTAGAAAATCACAGTCACTGAGAAAATCTATGTATGAAGCTGTTTTAATGGACATAAAATAAAAATTATATCAGTTACTCACCCTGATGTACATCCACTGGAAGTTAAAACAGTCTTTCCAAAAATCTTTTTCCATGCAATCGGGCAATAGTAATGGAACAACACTAAGCTTCAGAAAAGACGGTAAATCTAAACTAGTGATGTATAAAGGTTTGGAAAGCCTTGGAACAGCTTTCTGTAGGGCAGGGGTCTCCAATCTTTTCCAGATAGGGCCAGTGTGGGTGCAGGGTTTTTTTATTACAACCAATTAATGGTCACACCTGATAGTCATTGAAAATGAAGATCATTAGATTTGAACAGGTAGAATTTGGTGTGGACTTGCTTGGTTGGAATAAAAACCTGCACCCACACTGGCCCTTTCTGGAAAAGATTGGAGACCCCTGCTGTAGGGAATCAATCAAAACTTCTCATGAAATAAATGTTCTAGTAAAAATTCTTCTATTGTTGTGATAATGAATTATTTGAGTCGGTTGATTTAAACGAATTGGAGAAACTCGTTAATAAAACGAGCCTAAATTATTGACGAATAGAAATGATTTGGGTTCAAATCACTGATTCGATGGTCGCTGTTTAAGCTAATGTCCGAATTTCTTTCTGCCACTATTAATGTGTCAAACATGTAATTAATTTTTATTATCTTATTATTACTCTGATTACAATAATCCAGACAGTATTTCAGTTGTCTGTGTGTGAGAGAGTCTATACAACGGTATATAGTATGCATAATTTCAGGTAATTCAATAACCTTCTCAAATTGAGTTCTTTATTGTCTCTTACTGTATATGCAATAATTATTACTCACTGTTTGAATTCTGAATCTGCATTTGCAATTTTTCTTTCTATTATAAATGACATTATAACAGGAGATATTTTTTTTGCTGTGAAAATGCATTACATTAAAACAAGTCATGGACTGCACTGTTTTTTGCTTCATTTCATTGCTACTGAAATAAACGAAGTTTTTTTTTCTTCTAATCTATAAAAATCAGTAAACAAATTCATAAATGGTTCTAAGTTTGTTTTATCTGTAGCCAGAATATGACTTGTTTTTTTCTAGTTTATAATGCTAATACTCCCATTAAAATTACCACCTGTTTAAATGTAAGTAGGTAAATAGGTAAGGTAAATGTAAGTATATAAGGTCATATACTGTTGTATCAAATTGAACTGTGTGAATGTTAATGTAATATTTCAGTTGTTTTAAATCATGGTTGTATGAGGTACTTGTTCCTAGTCCAAGTGTTGTCTATAGAAGACAGTGTTCTGCACTCTTCTAGTCTGTAGAAGCAGACCACAGTGCAGGGACATAGCCTAAGAGCTACAGTGCTGAGCACATAGAGAGCAACACAGCAAAAATACTTCTTTTAGGGAGATAAAATGTTTTTTTGTTTTTTTTGTTGCTGTCTACATGCTTAGTGTATCTCTATGCTCTTTCAAACAGGGAGAGTGCTGAGCAAACTCTGCCTTAGTTAATACGCTGGCTAGGCATAAATACCTAATACAGGCCCACTTCAAATCTTGCAAGAAGTGGTGTAACTGGCCTGCAAAGGGAGAAGACACCTGCTCAGGGCTGTAGGCCTCAAACTGTGTGTTCTCAAACAGGAGACCTTAATGATAAGGGTGGGTCTTCAAGCTCTGGCTTCTCATTCGCACTGAAGGCTAGGCTAAGCATGCTGTATGTGTATTGCAGTCAAAGTGTAAGGAGGAGCTTGAACAAATATGTCTGTAAAGGAACTCAGATTTCAACTATGTTTTGCATGTAAAACAAGGATTGCATTCGGTACACATGTGCACCATACCGAAAGTCTTTTATCGAAATGGATTGGTATGAATACGTGTACCGTTACACCTATAGTCACCTTACATCGTCTCACTAGATTGTCAGAGCAGGATAGGTGGAAGGTGGTTGGATGGAGGCTGGGGGAGAGGATTTAACAGCTGGTTAATATGCTTCTCAATCCTATAGTAGAAGGTGTTCAGATCTTTAGCCAGTTTCTGGTGTCTGAGTGTGGAGATGGTGCCTTGAAATTGGTGAGAATGTGCTTTTCAATTTTCAGAATAATTCTATTTGCATTTTTGGACTCTTTTGTTAGGTTTCTGACTTTGTTGTATAGAGGCCTGCCTCCACTCCTATAAGCTGCCTCTTTGTCCTTCTGACATGCAGTGTTGGGCAATAACGCGTTACTAGTAACTAGTTACTGTAACGCAGTTACTTTTGACAGTAACTAATATTGTAATGCATTACTTTTTAAATAAAGAAACTCCGTTACCGTTACTGTATGGTATGTTGTCTGTTACTTTTTTAAATAAATTAATTTTGGCTGAAGTGTAGACTACAGCCTAACCTGTTTACAGCAGAGATGCATTGTAGGATTGGTGGATTACCCACTGTAAACACGAAGAAGACGCACTGTGAAGAAGCCATTTATGTCTGTGCTGCATTAATGGCAAGTCGAGGCGAGAGCAGGACGAGTTTCTCAAAGTGGAAATATGCTCATTATTTCACTGTAGTTGAGCATAAAGACAAAAACCTTTTAGTCAAATGTAAGCGGTGTCTGTCTGGTTCGAAGGTCGTATCTACTGCGATAAACAGCAACTCCAATCTGTCGAAGCTCCTCCAAAAACTCCATGCCTCGATGAGGCTAGAAGCTAACCCGGTGTTCTGTTGTACATTGTTGATAGTTTTCATACTTAAGATATGAAAGAAACATTTTAAGGGCTCAACACAACAGCTTTTATGATGCAGAAGCCATTTTAGTTTTTGATTCTGAATATATTATCAGCTTGTTTTGTTATCTATTTCAGAAATCCTTGTGATATATTCAGTTTGTGTTGGTCTGACTTAAATAAAATAGTGTTTAAAAATTACTTTGTGTTTAAGTCAGTTTTGTGTTTGTGTAGACCACAACGCATAAAAGGGCATTAATGGGAACATTTAAGAAGGTTCTTTAAAAAAGTAAAAGTTGATTTTCTCCTTCCTAAACCAGTAGATAATACATTACATTTGCCAAATATGTGTGGAAAGTATGTGGAAAACCTCTACATTTTTATGCAGTCTTTCTGGTGGTAATTTGTGCTCATTCAGCCACTAGATCATTATTGAGCTCAGGCACTTGTGTCAGGTGAGAAGACCCGGTGTTCACTCGGTATTCCAATAGATCTAAAAGGTGTTTGGTGGGGTTGAGGACAGAGCTCTATGCAGGACATTTAAATTTATCCACTCCAACTTGGGCAAACCATGTTTTCATGGGCCTTGCTTTGGGTTTAGGTGAATTCTCATGCTTTAACCAATTTGGTCCCCCAATGAAGGGAAATTGCAATGCCTTGTAGTTTAGCAAAGTCTCACATAGGGTTTTGATGATCAGTTGTTCACAAAATGTAGGGTATAATTGTTTTAAAATTAGTTTTGAGTGTCTAGCATTTATACAACTACAATGAATAGATAATATTGACAGTCGTTTGATTTCCCTGGGTATTAAAAAAAATGATTAATACAAAGTGTTTGTAATGTGAAAGGGGTAATATTGAAACAGAAAATGTTGCACAAGCACATTCTACACTGAAATGTTTGATGTTAAAAACAAGATCTTAGCCCTGTGCTTATATCAATGGTGAAATGATGCAACAAAATGACATTAAGTCATGTGATAAAAAAAAAAATTAAAAAAGAAAAAGAAAAAAAAAAAAAAAAGTAAATAAATAAATAAATTCCAAAATTTCTGAAAAAGTAGGTGTGACTGTTAGGGATTCAGGCAGCATGACAAAGGTATGCTTGCAGATTTTGAGATAATTGGAGAAAATTCGTTTTGGTGTTAACAACTACAAACCACAAGCTTAAAGGGATTTACCAAACTGTGTGCGCAGTTCAGAAATATTGCGATTGTGTGTCATTTTCTCTGCACCTACTTCATATTCTCAAGACTAACAAAAATAAAAACAACAACAAAAAAAGCTGAAATGTTGATGCCATCTTGTTTGGTATGCCACCAGTGTTTTGTTGCACAGACAATGCACATAGTGCAAATATATCATAACCCCAGTAAACAAATGTCCGTAAGAAATATATTTTTATCTCTGTGCTCATCAAAAGATTTATACATTTGTGAAGAATATTAGCATAATGAACTTTTTTATGTTCCACAAAGTACGAAACCCAAAACCAAAAGACCTAATGCAAGTTAGAAATCCAAAACCAAAAGAAATTATGTAACATGTAAACAAAAATACACTGACAGCATGTATTAGGCAACAATTAACTACAAACACAATTAAATATACCAAACCTGTATTTGGATTTAAACCTAAAGTAAATGTGACCAAAATATTTTCATAATTATTTTTATTAAATATGTATCCTACCACCCATCCTACCCAAATATTGTGTTGGTTATCTTTTGCTGCCAAAACAGTCCTGACCCATAGAGCATTAACAGCATTAATTAATTTTACAATTTAAGCTGTCTGTTGGATTGGAAAACACAGGTCAGCTTTCGCTCCCCACATGCATCAATGAGCCTTGGCCACCCATGATGCTTTCACCGGTTCACCACTTTTCCCTTTTTTGGACCACTGCAGACTGGGAACATCCCACAAGAACTGCAGGTTTGAAGATGCTTTTTTTTGTTCTTCTAAATTCATGTTTAGCTGATATGAATTTGCACACACTGCAAACAATTCTGACATTTTGCAAGAATATTGTACCTCCTTTTCTATTTAAATGGGTAATTATTTATAATACATGATCTGTTAATCTGTTAGGCATAATTAGAAAAATGTACATCCCTGAGACATAGAACAACTGATTACTTATAACATCTTTTAATTTCAAGGTCATAAACAGGCTTGAAATACTTTCGATATATCTACAGGACTTTAGGTCATATGATGTGCCCATTGCTCTGGCTCCCATTAATACAGAAATCTAGTTAATTCCAAATTACATTTAGATTTCACAGTTGGATGAGCCTTGAGCCACAAAGTTTACCATTAACCAGTAATGCAACAGATGTGCCAGCAAATAAACAAAACACCTGGTGAACTGAACTAATGCAAGTAAGACAACATCAGCTAAAATATATCATGTTCCTTTGCCTTGCTGTGGATTTTGAAAAGCATTCATTTCACCTATTTGCATGGTTCATCATCTTTTGTATAAAAATTTTAAAGCTTAGCTGTAACACAACAGCAAATGGCAGTAGATCCAACATTCCTGGTTATCCAGTCTAAAAGGTTCTTTATAAAACTCTGGAGTGAGTTTTATATCAATCTGTCAATATTCTTTCCTCAATATTGGAAGCACAGGAGCTAGTGTATAATAGCTGTCACTTAAAATTTCACTTTATATTTTTAAAAACTATAATTCAATCAAGACTGCTGCTTAGGTTCAGACAAACGAAATTAGACTAACCAAACACCCGAACTAATGTCTCAAATAAAAATCTGACGTTTAATAATAATTATTAGGTTTAAGTGTTTAAATGCATGTATGTGGTGTCCAGTGTGTATTCATACGATGCACCCAGTGTTCCTGAGATCCACTGTATCCCTGATCAATATAACAGACTTACTGTAACCCAACATGTATCAACCTACTAATCAATATATAAAGCAGGAAAGATTCTAGAGAATAAGTATAGACATTGGAAGGTCACAAAATATTCATGCACGCTGTGTGCCCACAAGACCAATATTAACCTATTTAGAAAGCAATCACTGTTCCAGATTCCCTGGGGGTCTGAAAATCTTTGCAGTCTGGTTCTGCTGCACAGAAGCATAATCCCTAGATGATGCTTCATAAATTGCACCTTCGAAAATTCCCTGCAGATTCACCCTGGGAGAGAAAAAGAAAGAGAGAGAGAGAGAGAGAGAGAGAGAGAGAGAGAGAGAGAGAGAGAGAGAGAGAGAGAGAGAGAGAGAGAGAGAGAGAGTCTGATGTTTATGCAGTTGCCATGGCAAAGGATGTCCTTTAGAGAAAGGCTGAGGAAGTGTTAACCGATCAGCACCATTCTCTGGCTGACACTCTTTCTGATTTAAGCCTGTCAAACACAGTCTCTCTCTCTCTCTCTCTCTCTCTCTCTCTCTCTCTCTCTCTCTCTCTCTCTCTCTCTCTTGCTCTCTCTCTCTCTCTCTCTCTCTCTCTCTCTCTCTCTCTCTCTCAAGTACCTCTCTTGCAAGCTGAATGTGGATCGATCCAGTAACAGATTGGTCAAACACACACACACACGTTTCACACATACATATGTATGGACGTCTATATCTATATCTATATATCTATCTCTCTCTCTCTCTCTCTCTCTCTCTCTCTCTCTCTCTCTCTCTATATATATATATATATATATATATATATATATATATATATATATATATATATATATATATATATATATATATATATATACCTCCCCACATTTTAGCAACCATTTTAGTACATCTTCTCAAGGGACAGCACTATATAAATTAAACTTGGATATATTAGAGTAGGCACACCCTGAAACAGTTACAGTACAGTGGCCAGAGTCATACAGAGGTTTTTAAAGATGGGTTCCACTCTGAACAGACCTCGAAAGGGTCGATCAAAGAAGTTGAGTTCTCGTGCTGTTCGTCAGGTGCAGAAGCTTGCTTAAAAAAACTGACGCATGAGTGCTGCCAGCATTGCTTTAGAGGTTACAAAAGCAGAAAGTCTGCTTGACAGTGCTCAGACCACATGCAGCACACTGCACCAAGCCAGTTTGCATAACCGTCATCCCAGAAGGAAGCCTGGCTCACAAAAAAAAAAATTCAAACAGTTTGCTGAAGACAACCTGTTCAAGAGCATGAATTAATGGAACAATGTCCTGTGGTCTGATGAGACAAAAATAAACTTGTTTGGCTCAGATAGTGTCCAGCATGTGTGGTGACGCCCTGGTGTGCCTAGAGTACAAAGAATAATTTTGTCTTGCCTACAGTCACAAGCCTGGTGGTGGTGGCATCATGGTCTGGGGTTGCATGAGTGATGTTGATACTGGGGAGCTGCAGTTCATTGAGGGAAACATGAATTCCAACATGTACTGTGACTTTCTGAAGCAGAACATGATTCCCTCCCTTCAGAAACTGGGCCAATCGGCAGTTTTCATGCATGAAACATGTAAACACCCCACCAAGATGACAACTGCCTTGCTGAAGGTTAAGGTGATGGAGTGGCTAAATATGTCTTAGGACCTGAACCCTATTGAGCACCTATTGGGCATCCTCAAAAGAAAGGTGAAGAAGCGCCATGTGTGTAACATCTGGCAGCTTTGTGATGCCATTGTGAATGAGTAAAAGAGGATCCCAGCAAAAATCCATGCAGTTCTGGTGAATTCCATGCCCAGGAGTGTTAAAGCAGTGCTAGATAACAATGGTGCTCACACAACATATTGAAACTTTGGACACTGTTTTGACATGTTCACTTAGGGTGTACTCACTTTTGTTGCCAGGTATTTTGACAATAATGGCTGTATGTTAAATTCTTTTCAGACAAGGGGTGAGGAGTGTACGCAGTACTGTAGTCCCAATTTGCTCTTATAATTTCCTTCACTCTTCTGGGAAGCTGTTTCACTAGATTTTAGAATGTGTTCACCAACCACAAGGGTATAATGAAAGGCAGGTACTGATGTAAGTGAGGAGGCCTGGGGTGCAGTCAGTTCTTCCCAAAGGTGTTCATTCAGTAGGGATGAGATCAGAGGTCTATAGCAGGCCACTCAAAATGTTCCTTATATATATATATATATATATATATATATATATATATATATATATATATATATATATATATATATATATATATATATATATATATATACACAGTGTTGTGCTAGTTACTAATAAATAGTAACTAGTTACAGTTACTAGTTAATTCATTCAAAAAGTAACTCAATTACTTTGTTGATTACTTACACCAAAAAGTAATGCGTTACTGTTAAAAGTAACTTTTTAGATACTTTTTTAAAGAACGTTCTTTGAAGTTTCCATTAATGCCCTTTTATGCGTTATGATCTACAAACACAAAACTGACTTAAACACAAAGTAATTTTTAAACACTATTTTATTTAAGTGAGACCAGCACAAGGATTTCTGAAATAAATAACAAAACAAGCTGAAAATATATCCAGAATCAAAAACTAAAGTTGCTTCTGCATCATAAAAGCTGTTGTGTTGAGCCCTTAAAATGTTCCTTTCACAGCTTAAGTATGAAAACTATCAACAATGTAGAACAAACACCGGGTTAGCTTCTAGCTTTGTCGAGGCATGGAGTTTCTGGAGGAGCTTTGACAGATTGGAGTTGCTGTTTATCGCAGTAGATACGACCTTCGAACCAGAAAGACACAGCTTACATTTGACTAAAAGGTTTTTGTCTTTATGCTCAACTAAAGTGAAATAATGAGCATATTTCCACTTTGAGAAACTCGTCTTGCTCTCGCCTCGACTCGCCATTACTGCCGCTCAGACATAAACGGAAACACGCCCACAGTGCGTCTTCTTCGTGTTTACAGTGGTTCATCCACTAATCCTACAGTGCGTCGCCGCTGTAAACAGGTCTGTCTAAAGTAACTAAAGTATATATATATATATATATATATATATATATATATATATATATATATATATATATATATATATATATATACAGTGTATATATATAAAATTTCTCAATTTATTGCTGAACCACAGGAGAGTTTGTGTAGATTTGCTCAGTTATGGCAAAAAACTACTTTTTTTTTAAAAGGTAAAATTTGCACTTCTACTTGTCTTTATTTTAAGTAGCCACTGCTTCTGGTTTGCCTCAAAGCCTCCCTGCATTTGGTTGGATGATTGAATACATTTAGATTTGGCATGTTGGAGTGTAAACTTCCTCCATGGCTCACCCTCAGCTCTGGCTTCTCCAACTGAGTCTCCCAGAGGGTTGAGTGTCAGCATCATTATTAGCCCTTCAAATAAGTAGTGCTCAGAAATGTCTGTTTACCAATGAGGTCTGTTTTAACCCCTCATTTATCAGTCTGTGGATTCGATAGGTCTGCCTCTTTGCTTCTCCCTCTTTCTTCCCAGCAGGCAGACCCCCAGAGCCCTTGTGAATAGACTGTGGGAATATTTGCCAAATTGGCAGCAGATGTTGCAGGAGATTGATATAAGAACTGTTTTGTTAAGAAACAGAGGTTTGACAGCGTCTCGTGAACCTCCAGTTAGTAGAGTCAGTGATTGAAGAAAATCAATACCATAATGAACATTTAATGGTTACTTAACACTCGGAATTACAATGCATTAAACAAAGTAAAAATTATTTGGGTTATTCCAAAGCATATGGATATACAATACAACCTACAATACAATACAACTTCTAAAGCTTCTTCTAAGCCATCAGTGGCTGGTAAGTATAAGCTCTATATGCACTTGGTTCTCTCTGCAAAGTCATCCATAAGTTTGAGGCAGATAATGAGGGGCATATAATGTGCAATAATCCCTTTACAGTAGGTGCTTGATGCAAGATAACAGACACTTTAATCAATAAGACTCGACCGGTACCAACACATACCCAGAGCGGTTGCCAAATCTGATACAATCACGTCACTAAAGCTAAAACAGAGCCTTTTGCTTACCGGGGAATCCTGTCAGTACTGAGGGTAAACAGACCTGTGCTCAATAAATGAGTATGTGCCCAAAAATTATTTTAAGAGTTCTAGTTCAAAAGCCAGAAACATTTATACTCTTGGACAGATATACTGCGTGCTCATATAGAAAAATTGCGAGTTAAATTTGGATATATGGGGACATTTCAGCCAAAAACTTAATTACTTTTGCCAAATGGTTAAGACTTGGATTAAATAAAGCTTTCAACTAGATAATGAGGCATAGATGCTTCCAAATCAATAGGAATTCAAAATGTTCTGCATGGAAAAGGGGAACAAGATTCTTCTGTATTTTTCTCGAAACCTGCAGAAGAGACTCAGTAATGATACATTTTCCTGTTCAGGTGTTAAATAATATTAATTTTAATGGGAGCGAAATATAAATAAATAAATTCAAAAACTATCCATATTGCATTTCCTGCAGAAAAAAGTTCACTTCTTTCATGTGTTTTTTGTATCCATTTAAGATCCTTTTCATTGGGCACACTGTACAGCTTCTGTTGCTGCCTAGAGCATGTGTTACAATTGTGAGACATACTGACAAAACAAAATTAAGCTTACTGGGTGAATGAATGCCACTCCAAAATGGAACTGCTGCCAAATCACATGCAGCAATGCGCCAAGACATTCCCCATTTTCCGCTAAGTTCAACATGTGATATAGCTTAATTAGGCACATTAGAAGAATGCATAACCCTTACCACTCCAACCCGAACTTTATCGCTAAAGAAATCTGGGAAATATAAATAAACTAACCATGAATGGGCTGAAATATTACGAGGCACTGACATTAACAAAGTGTGAAAATCCATTTATGCCAGTTATATATAAAATATCAGCTCACCTCCAGATAAAATGGAATTCCACAGCGCATCTACTTCATTCATGAGCTGGAAGAAGTTAAGAGTCATCTAGCGGTCAGCAGTCTCATCATTAATGAAACAACTGTCATTAGAAAACTTAACATTTCCAACCACCTCATCAAGACAAACACTGTAGACCAGGGAATACACCACAGTATAACTCTTCCAATGTAGAGAGAATGTTTACTCAGGAATTTATATCACAGTGAATCTAAGAATAGAAGGAAGAGCAAGTCAAGAGAGAGCGAGAGAAATAGAGGCTTTCCTTTTTGAATCTCAGCCACGCTAGAAAGAGAAGTTCCCATCATTTGTGTCCTGTTCTTAGGAAAGTACATCTCAACAGTCTTGCTATTTTTGTATATTTTTAGTCTTCAATTTTATTCTTAATCACTGTTACTTCCCTCTATGTTTATTTACAGTTTAAATATCTAATTTAATGCATTCTTGTTGCAAAACCTGTATTGAATTGTAACTGATTTCGCTCTTTCACCACTGTTTGTTTGCATAGCCATTGGGCTATTATAAACCCTGTTCAGTACACCTATCAGGAGATGAGAGCTGAATTGAGTTATACAAGCTGCTCAGGTCAGCACCAGCACCATTCTCTAATTCAATTCTTCATGTCCCAGGCAGAAGAGGTGTTGACTGATAGGGCCTGTTTTACTTGGATCAAATATCAGCAGGCATAAGCAATGTCTGCTCTTCATGCAGTCAAGCACTGTGGTCCCACATGTGGTATCAGATGTGCTACCTTGCTTAAAAGAAAGCCGATTTTTATTTGTTATCATGGATGACGCTCCCACTCTCTCCTCTCTCATACTCTGTCCTCAAAAAAGGGTATTGGGATTAAAAGGCCAGACCAGTCAGTGACCACTGACCTGGGGCTCTTTGATGACAAAGATCATGACTGAATACTTAAGATTTGGGTCTAAAGGGAGGAATGACCTCAAACCTCTTAAAGGTGCTGCTGGGCTATAAGGGTTAACAGCTATCATGCTGGTGTGGTGGAGGGGCAAGTGGAAAGGCTTGATGAATCCCCAAACCACCAGCAGCAGGTCTTTAATCAACAATCAGGCCATTAAATCAGTGTTTTGGAGTGCTGTGCCAAAATCATTTCCATTTTAATGAGGCCATCTTAGCGTCGATACGCGCTTGTTTTCCACTGAGCCAGAAGTGAAATTATGAAAATGAAAAATGTAATTACACTGTTTAGAAAAAAATACGATGTACATTTGCATAAGAAATTACAAGTGTACAAACACTTTTATCAAATCTAATTTGTGCTTCAACAAGCAGTGAACATATTAAGGAACTAATTAGAATACAACATGTTAATAGAGACAGAGACGTCAGCACAGAGATAACAACCTGAGCAAGACAGAAAAATACACAGTCAAACTGACATAAATCCTACCAAAAAGCTCCACAGTCAGCCTTTTGCTTGCTCTCCCCCTCCACTGAACCCTGTAAAGGCTAGGAACTGCCCACTTGCCCAAGGGGCCAGGTTGAATATGCCATACTTCACCAGAAGGTCTCAGAAGGCACATGTGTATGCATTTGTGACAACGGTGGCTGGGGGAGCAAGTCCTAGAAATCTGGTGCCCTGAAGCACTAAGAATGATGGAGTGCCTAAGCAGCAAAAACAAGGGCCCCAAAGACAGAGTGGCTTCCTCCCATGTCTGTCATGTTTCATATCCACACAATTAAAGTAGTCAGTTTGCCTGAGTAGGTCTGTAAGGAAAATCCTAAATTCAACCAGTTCACCAGTAGCTGTAATCTTATCTGATCCATTATTAGTAACATTTTGCAGAGCTAGCGCAACAGTGATATTGTTATCTAATAGCACAGTGTGCTTACATGCAAAGTTAAGTTGGAAGACAAATAAGTAATGTATAAAGGGCATAACTTGAGATAGGTTAAAGGAAGGACATTTAAGAGATTTCTCAGGTGCTCAGCAAAATTGGGGAAAGGTGGAAAACTTGAATTAATTAGACTGAGCAAAAGATTTAATCATAGAATTTGACAAGTTTATTAATTTGCACCTCCACTACCAACAACAACGGAAAAAAACAACAACTCAGTAGCATTTGGACAGTGCAGAACAGGGCAAAGGTTTAAGAGGATGTAATTGATCAGTGTCAGGTCAGAATTCAGGGGGTGGGGCAACATTACCAAATTCATTCTGTGTTTATATGAATGTGTGTTTCATTGTTTTGCAAGATGTTTTCCGTCACCCACAAAATTACTTCACCCACACGGCAAAGCTCAGACAATTCCCTTCTTTCACAAGTGTGTGGTTAACAGCCACTGATTGCTCTGAACATTATCAATGGTCTGGAAAGATGCCATTTATCTTTTAGTGTAGGTCTGTATTTGCTCAAAAGGTTGTGTCTGATTTTCTTATTTAATTTTTTAAAACATGAATCTCTTTCACGGCAAACTTTTGAGTTTCTATTTTTT
Organism: Silurus aristotelis; assembly: GCF_946808225.1. NCBI lineage: Eukaryota > Metazoa > Chordata > Actinopteri > Siluriformes > Siluridae > Silurus > Silurus aristotelis. The sequence goes on along the minus strand of NC_139587.1, from coordinate 14,415,439 downwards.
TTTTTATTGGCACAGCAACAGTTTGGAGACAAAAAATGTTATATAAGCGAATAAGAAGAATTAATGTTAATAATAGTTGTGTATATATATTGCTTTTTATTATTGTTATCAATTTAGCAAATTCGCACATTAATGAGGATTCTACTGAATGTTAAGATTAAGAAAATGGTTATTCGTAAAAACAAACAAAACTATGTATAGCACCCTTCATGAGCCTTGCAACATTAAAAATGACAGTAATGAATACATACCAGGATTATTATTATTATTATTATTATTATTATTATTATTATTATTATTATTATTAATAAGTTTCGTTCTTAGCCAATCAGAAATGGTTTATCTTTGGCCAATGGAAATAGATACATACATCTTTTAAAAGTGCACCTTGATGTAAGTGTTGTATTAGTTCAGCCTCAATACACGGGATATTATACGTGTGTTTGGGTCTTTCGCTCTTACAAGTAACACAGCCTTTCCACCTCCACCTCCACCAAAGCCCTGGAAGTAAGATATAAAAGAAGAAACACAAGTAACACTGCAGTCCCTTAATCTTAGCTTCAACACAAAACAGCATCTATGACAAAGTCTTTATCAACTGATGACAGTCCCAGGCTACATTTAATCACTATAATGTTCATAAGATTCATAAGGACTGTGATGAAATAGCATCGAAAGAAAATCGCCCTTTTTTCCCACAGTGTGTAAAGTTTATTGCTAGAAATAAAACTACGAAAAAAGGTAACACTATGATGGGCCAAACACACATGTGGACATACTTTATGAAATTTTAAAGCAGAGCTGCTTTTGCTTTTTACAGCGAGCTGTGACTGTAACTGTCTGACAAGGCCAAGTTTGCCTCTCGCCTATTTTAATGAACCATTGTGTGCAAACTTTAAGAAGGTCCACATGCGTCACAGCGCATACCAACAGGTGAAAAATTACAATGCAGTGGAAGCACGTGCCTTCAAGGATACAGGAAATGGCATCATGGTTTTCTACGACTGCAGACGGATGCATTTCCTGCAACCGTCTTCTTCCGTCTTTAACCGAGTTTTTCCTTGTAAGTGTATTCTTAGTAATGTCTTCATCTAAACAAGGGTTCATTTAGGTGTGATTCCACACAATGACCTCATTTTTGCTATTTCTACTCTGTCCACTGGGACTTACATTTGAACAGAGCAGGAACTGGGTTTTTCCTCATATACTTTCCAGCATGTATTTTTGTTGATTGATATATTGTTTTCATTTCTCTTTTTATTTATTTCTAGGATTTAACATTTTCTACACTAATTAAGCCTAGTTCATGAACTAGCATCTTCACACTGAATTTGATCTGAATCTTACCTGTAGGACTCAATTTCTACGTCTAGTGCCATCTTCTCGTTGAGCAGTTCTCCGTATTCTCTCTTTTGTTCCTTCATCTGTGCTTGTAAGTCAGCCTCCTCTTCCTCTAGCTGGCAGATGCAGGTCTAAACACACAGACTGTCTTAGTGAAATGGGTTCATGCCCTTCCACAGCTCTGCTGCATGAAATCTTTTACTCTAATAGTCAGCGTTTTACTTCTAGCTCCTCAATTTCCAGCAGATGAGCCTCTTTTTTGGCTTCAATCTCTGCCCCCAGATCCTCACCACATGCCTTTAGGTCACCAAGCTCCTTTTGCAGCTTTGCAATCTAGGATCACATGTGGAACAAATGGTTATACCTCCAGTGTACTGTACATGTTAACAGATACGAGTCTGACTTATATTGAGTGTCGACATATTTTGTTTTGAAAATTTGTCTATCACCATAAAAGTCTGAGGCTGCCATTACATGGTATGCATGTGCACAAGAAGACTGTCAGAATGTCAGGTTGCTTTTGTTCTTTACAACAAACAGAATGCAGAGAGCAATATGGCCCACCTCAGGGCAGTCTAATGCTGTGAATAATTACTGTAATCAGGTAAGCTAAACAGTCGGCTGGCAGAGATGGATGGAGAAACCTAGCTCTGTTTCTCTTTGAGGTAGATCACAGCAGCCTCCAAGCAGTCTTATTAACTGCCGAAGAGCCACACGACAGAGGTGGTCGCCGATTTGCTCCGAGATTGATTGGTGAGGTGATTGGTGTCCTTTGACGATAGAAGACATCAGCTACGCCTCCAGCTTTACATTAAGCTCAAGAAAAGCAGCATGACCCCTTTTTACCATTAACAGTTTGTTTAGCTATACTGCATCTTAGGAAGAAATCTATCATCTAGCAGCAAGCACTATCCACAAGATGAGAATGACAGTAAGAAAGACAGATAAAGAGAGAGAGAGAAAGAGAGAAAAAGAGAGAGAGAAAGAGAGAGAGAGAGACGGGCAGAGAACAGAGAAAAAATTGCAAGGTGGACATGAAGAAGAAATGGCGTAGAATTAGAAAGAATGAAAGAAAATTTCTTAAAATGTGTAAAAGAGAGAGAAGTAACAGGAGAAAACAGGGCAGGGCGGGGCAACGCAGTCTGTCCATCAATGCTGACCGGCATGCAGCAGATTAAGAAAGAGCACACGTGTTATGAAAGCAGGCAAAGTGGTTTATTTTCTGTTTATTTTCAGAGTGGGCTGTGAATACAACCAACATAATTAGAACCAAACCGCTGTGTTTGTTATTGCAAGTGAAAAGGTGTCAGCTGTGACCAACTGATGATTTTCCTGTCCTCTAAAATGTAAACCGAGAGCAATGAATGGTTCTTAATCATGCCATGCTCAGGTTCAAGATGCTTCTCATGCTTCTCTCTTTAGCGAATAATAATTTATTATTATTATTATATTTTATTAAATAATAACTTATGTACTAGAAGTGTCTTCATAAACAGATTTTACAAATAAAACAGTTAGAAATAAAATCTTCATTGAGAAATGACAGTTGACAGGTGAGTTATTATTACAATGCTGCATTATTACTGCTGCCATCTCCTGAGACTCAGCTGGAATGTGTGAAGTTTATAAAGTGTAAACGGGGAAGATGTGGCTGGCAGACTGTGAAATGTGATAACTTCAGAAGACAGATAAACACTCGTATGGAGACGCTGCAGCACTCACATCAGTGTTATCACTAAGTGTAAACATTCCGGTCACAGGAACACACACACTTTATTCCCTGGTGTTCCTGTTCAGCCTTCTGACCTCTCCTGAATCCTAAGCACTCTATTATATCTTTATAGCAAAAACACTGAAAGGCTTTTAGCACTAATCTGGCAGAAGCCAGCATGGGCTTCAAATCACCTGAAATCACAGGAAATCAAAATGTTCAAAAACAACAGTGGAAGGATCAGTCTGTTAAAACAGCATGTCGGTGGCTCAAGTGCAGCACTGAGGAAGTGTCACTCACCAGCTCCTTCAGACCATTCACGTCCATCACCTTTAAATTATCCTTAACCATCCCTCCAGTAGGTTTTTCGAAGTTCCTCCCCTTCTGTTCTCCTCTGGCAATTGCAACGGTACCGGACTCAAACTATTGACACAAGAAAAGCATACTGCATCAGTCATGTCCAATCACTCAGATCATCTTGCTGCACAAAGTGACTCTGGCATAAACAGAGAGTAGGTTGTGAGCGTGACCGATTAATCCCCACTTTCATTACCTCATACTTGTTCCCAATTAACCCAAGAATAAATAAGAGTGAAAGAAAAGCAAATGAGGGCCCATCACGTAAGCTAGCATGATGAGCCAAAATCAGCTTGTAATTATCATTAGTCCACGACCCAATCACAATCAATTGTGACTAAGACAATTGGCCCGTTTGGAGAAGTAATGAGGCCCAGACTCAAAGATGGGCTCTGGATCCAGGTGCCACAGGGCAGGAGAAAAGTAGACAAAAAGTACAAAGGAGATCAGGGTTATAAAGAAAACACTGGAAGAGTTTAAGTTTGCTGTCCAGAAAGGAAAACCCACTCTCTTTTATGTCTTTGAAAATCTCTCTGATATACACACATTCACAAACACGGAAGTCTCTCTAGAGACTCCTGAAGCCAACTTCCCAGTGCAACAGTTCTCTTCCCTCTTACCAAACTGCCAAGGAGCCTGGGAAGGAGGCCAGAACACTGATTACTGGCTATGACCCAATGTAGATCTACCATTCTAGAGGCAGACAGGGTCAAAGGGGACTGGTGCAAGAGTATGACCTCTGAAGAAGACTCTCTTTTCCTAAACAACTGAACATATTACAGTGCTCTGTGCTGGAAAATAAGCAGTGGACAGAGATTCTCTAGAGCAGGCAAAGTAAAAAAAAGATAACACAGATGCTGGCCCCACAGAGAAGTGTGAAAGATCACGATTGCACAGTGGGAAGAGAATTAAGAGACAGAAAGAGTGTGTGTGTTCCTGATTACTGGGCAGGACAGAAGGTTGGCATTTCAATAGATACACTGTTGCAGCAAAAAAAAGTTAAATAATGTAGCATTGAGTTTATAATACTCTTAAAATTCTGAAAATTACATTAATGCTTGATTAATGTCTATAGAATAAAATAATTTCATTCACATATGAATGATTTCTACTCAAATAAATGCGTCTAATATTTAAATCTAGGAAATGTCTTAAATTTAAGTGGGATTAATAGCATCATTGGCTTCTGCTTATTGCTTTTTCTTTTAATTGTTTTTTTTATATGAAGGCTACACCATGGACAAAGTGTACTCTCTTGTTTGTTGTAGAACAGAATAAATCTTTCCTGGCCTGTGTAAAGTGACCATGTCCACACAACTGCATGTTTAAAAGGTTTAGTGTCAGGGTAGAACAGGCTCTAAATATATCTATAATGTACCTGTAGGCTTTCAGCCAGCTGGCAGTAGTAGTCCTTGATAACCATGATGGCTGGAGTGAGGTCGATGGAGGGGAATTGCAGAGACACGGTTGGATCAGCCCGATCCTCAGCTCCAGGCTCACACAGACTCTCAATCCTCTGTGGAACAGCACACCATTAAGAGGTTACATTTGTGTGTTCATGTTACAGTTCATGCACCTCTAAAACCTTAGATTCCAATGTTCATGAATTTTGCCTTCATTTATAGTAATAATAATAATAATAATAATAATAATAATAATAATAAAATCCTTTAAATACACTAGTAAAATGTGTTAAATACCCTGTTAAAGGTGGCTATCAAAATATACAAGGAATTGTCTGTCCTTATTTAATGCTCCATACAAGCCCATAGACTGCAAGCATGGCTATGAGGTAACATGTTAAACATGAGATAAACTTTCTTTCGGCTTCCCCCCATTAGGGGTCGCCACAGCGGATCATCCTGTATTCATGATCCGCATGTTTGATTTGGCACATGTTTTTACGCTGGATGCCCTTCCTAATGCAACCCTCCCCATTTATCCGGGCTTGGGACCGGCACTAAGAGTGCACTGGCTTGTGCAACCCTAATGGCTGGGGTTGGTTCCCTGGCCTTTAACCTTGTTAAACATGAGATAGCTAAGGATAAATACGTAATGATTAAGTTTTCTCTGCCTCTAGCTTCCCGTATGTCCCTAGCTCTCATGTCTGATTTGAGAGATTTGGTGGTCTGTCACCTCCTGGAGGAAGCACAGTGAAGAAATTGAAGAACAGATGAGAAAGGTATAGAAAGGCTGAGAAAATATTGTTTGCATAGGAAAATATGTAAATGTTTTTTTTTTTTCTTCAAGCAATGCACAGTTAAAGAAAGCAAGAAAACATAGCAAGACAAGAGGCAATAAAGATAGTAAGAAAGCTTCTTTCAAAGCCTCTGTTGTTATGTAGGCTAAAGCTCTATCATCTATGACATCTAACACTCTGTGGCCAGGTCTTGGCTTTTATTTGCTTCTCCCTCACTCCTGCTCATGTCAAAGTTTAATGGAGTGTGCTAACAGCTGATGAGAGAGAACACTTACCACAGTACCCTTTCTCTCAGGATCACTGTGTGTATGTGTGTGTGTGTGTGTGTGTGTGTGTGTGTGTGTGTGTGTGTGTGTGTGTGTGTGTGTGTGTAATGAGATATCTAATATATACATACACTGTATGCATATGCTAAAATGGCAATCATCAAGTTTTTAGACACTATCATTTCTTTATTAAAACCATCAAGTAGGATGGTTTTTGATTAGATTTTTTTGAAACCAGAAAGGAAAATGTAATTGGAATGACCAGTGTTATCTTTTAGACAGGGGGGTATCAAACATACAGCCCATGGGTCAAGATCAGATCAATATCTCCAGCTTTTTAGACTAGCAGGAAAGAGAGAGCAATAAAATCAGTGCCATAAACTACTTACACCTATGAGAAAACATGAGTACAAGGCACAAATCATCTTTAGCAAAACTTAAAATTGGACATATTCTCAATTTATTAGGCTTTATTCCTAGGTTCTAATACTGTAGAAATTTGGAGTGTGTGTGGTGGGTATTTATGCATGACACTATTTAAAAAATATAGATGGATAAACATGTGCCTCCTTGTTAATGATAAGTCTGTTCATTTGATCTGTAGGGGATATAGATTATGTGCAATTTTTTTGTGTGCATTTGAAATACACTATATTGACTAAAGTATTTGGCTTTTATACCTGACTTTTCCAGCCATATGTGTTTTTCCATAAACTCTTATCACAAAGTCCACACAGTTGAAGGCACACAACCGTGTAGGAGGTCGTTAGATGCTGTAGCATAAACTTTTCCCTTCACTAGACCTAGGGGACCCAAACCTACTCCATCATGACAATGCTCATGTGCACAAAATGAGCTCCATGGAGAAATGGGTTGGAGTATAAGATCTTGAATGGCCTACTATAGAGATCTGACCTCAACCCTATTGAACATCTTTGGGTTAAAAGGAAATGCTGACTACACCCCAGGCCTCCACACCCTACATCAGCACCTGTGACTGAATGAGCACAAATCTCACAATCACACTCCAAAATCTAGTGGAACATTTTCCAAGATGACAAAAATGTATTGTAGCAGAAATGAAGACTGGGAAATTACAGATATGAAATAAAAAGGGTATTCTGACCACCAGTACAAGTGACACTACATTATAATAGAACATCATATAGTGATCTATGTATAAAAAAACAACTTAGGTCTCATTATACTGCTGTGTTCCTACCGACTCATGCTCTTGTTCCATTGCAGCTAACTGCCCCTCATAGATTGCCACTTGTTCTCGGAGTGCCAAGCAGTCAGCAGTCACTGTATCCACCTCCTGCAGGGGGCAGCACATATGAACAAACTATGCATTTTACAGCCATTTAAAAAACAAAACACTTTAAGTTGCAATATGTCAAAACAGAGCATAAACTATGGTTTAGCATCAGCCTTATAAGAGTAGCATACTATTTTACTTACTTCCTATTTTACTATTGATAGTACTCCTACCACATAGTAAGCAGTGTCCAATATAGTGTCAGTGCAAACTAGGAAGTGAACATTTATTTAGTGTGGTTTAAGCATACCATTTGGGGCAGCGGGAGTAAAAATCAAATTGAGTTACTGCCTCTCCAACCACTTGTAGACACAGCAATGCATGGCAAGGGCATGGTCTAGGGACATTACTATTTCACTTAGCTCATCCCAGCTTCTCAGGGTGCCTGATTAATTGGCGAAGAATTCAATTACTCCGAATGAATGCATTTGCATATGAATGTGCCAGAGTGGTGATGAGCCACAGGAAGTTTGGACTCTGATGGCAGAGCGCACACTTCTTCCAGTCCCAAGCTGTAAATGCCATAATCTTTTCTGTGGCCATATTTATTTATTTTTTCCAGTTAAATAGGAGATGGTGCATATAAAACTAGCTCAATTTTGTTTTGTAATTATATACTGTAGTAAGCCAATGAAGGATTGGACTAGTAGCCCAACTGTCATAAAAATATTCCGTTCAAACATGATATTTTCAGGTTCTTAGCAATCAAACTTTGTGTAATATAACTATTTTTCAGAAAGAATCTGCGATTTCTGTTTTGACCCATTCCCCTTTGAGTCCATCATGTCTCTCACACTCTATTTTTGTGTTTTATAGCACCTTTTTTCCCCTCAGCCATTCCCAAATCATATTTCTGTCCAGCCAAGCACATCATACAGCATCTGGCAGTGAGAGATGAGAGCCTGCATGAATGAATTATAAACCATTGTAGCAGCTTTCCCACATCTGTTCTTTTATTGGAAGAGACATGTGTGGAGTGATGAGATGTTCGATGAACACAGCGGCTCATGTTTCGGCGTGGCCGTTAGCCCAGAGCCAGCATGGGACTGCTAATCAACGCTCTCTAAAAAAGATTTGTGCCATTTTGGCCCTCTTTCTCAGAGTTATTCTCTTCTAGGAAGCAGGGCGATGTCATCCCACACTGATCTAGAGGTAGAGGCTGCCATCTAGTGTTAAACTTAATAAAGCAGCACAGAGGGCTTGTTAAAGCTGGCATTTGTTAACTGATGATGATTATAATAATTAAGAAATACATTTTGTAATAGAACTCTGTATTTAGATTATAATTACTATAAAAGCCTAATAAAACAATGACATGACCCTAAAACCATTTACTTCTTTAAAAATGAGGTAGTGATAGCTCAGTGATTAACAGGTTGGACTTCTTATTTCTTTCTTATTCTTCTTATTTAGAGAAGTTCAAATCCCAGCAATAAACAAATATATATATTTGAAGAAAATATAATATCCAGTGCACTGTCTGGTTTTATAGGCTTTTACGGCATTACCACGGCAACCTCTTTGCGTTCCAGTTGGAGGTTAGTCTGTTGCTCCAGGACCTCCTCATACTTTATTTTTATATGATGCAGTTCTTTAGTCAGCTCCTTTGAATGGCACAAGATTTCATCCTAAAAAAAAAAAAAAAAAGAAAAAAAAAGGAAAGAGCATCCCATATCAGGCCTAGCTTTAAACTTACTTTAGCATATTTTGTTCATGAGTTTGCCTGATTGCTTTTACTACATCATTGAAGGACAAATATACAGCCTATAGCTGAATGTGATACACAGATAGTGACAATATTTAATTTGTTTTAAAAAGTCCATGCTATGCATGTTGTATTACTGGCCTACACCCTATGAACATAAACTCTAATGAGAACCAACTGATCTAAAGTGTATCTATCAAATAAATTGGTGCGTGTAGTGCTGGGATGTTTAAACACCTTCTCTCTGCGCAGTCTATCAATCACAGACTCTAGGCTGGATTCTGAGGGGCAGCCTTGACTAATAGAGCTGGAAAGTCTTGGTTCATCTGCCAATCTTTCTTCCATCTCTGTAATCTGAGCCTCTAAAGATTCATTCTCTTCTTCCAGACATCGTACCTGAAAAATCGATTTAATCAAAAATCTGTCAAAGTTGGACAGAGACTCAGATGTGATTTTCCTTTTGTAGGCCATTATAGCATCAGTAGTATCAAACTACTGAAATGGAAAGAAGTGAATTGGTCTTACAGAAAGAAGCTTTTACTTTCACATATGCATAGAAAGCATTTTCAGTGACATCATGCATTAATGAGGTTGGGCTACTGTATGTGTAAAGCATTTAACATGTAGCAATGTGTTATTCTGCACCCGATCGTAAAGTGCTGCCTCTCCCAGTCTCACCATGTCGATAAGGAACACCAGGCGATCGTTGAGGGCAGCCATTATGGAGCGTTCCTGGGAGAAACGCATCAGACCCTCCCTGTTTAAAGCTCGAGCTGCAGAAAAGTCCGGTTCAGGCCAGTCGATCGTGGAAACTCCACCCCTACTAAAACAAACTTTTATGTCTGTTTCTTTTATGATGTTTGACTTGAAACCAAAGGCAAACAAGCGCATACAAGGAAACACCTACAACGTAAAGGGGATATTCTAGTAATTATCTCACAGAACTAATATGAAGTGTGCGTACTAGTCAAATAGGTGAGGTCATTTTTTTCATGACTCAAAATAAAGACAGCAAACCACGTAGCGTCAAGCATTCTGGATTCGAGTAAGTGGATGAAGTAAAGTTGGATTTGCAACAAACACTGCTGGTTCTCTATTAATCGCACAGGGCTATTAATGGAAATAAATACACTGGGAGTCCTTTTTTTCTTCTAATAACATAATACCCTCAACTGCTTTTATAATAATGTCCTTAAACATGCAATTGTGATCCCTGTTTTTAGGGATGCAGAACTTTTGTCAGGTCCTTTGAATCATTCTAAAAAAATAGAGGAGTGTACTATATTAGGCCTGGATTTTAACTAAGTTCAACATGTTTTGTTAAATGACTTTTCCTAATTGCTTTTGATTGCTTTTAATTTGATCATTATCAGTCAAATACACATTTCTGCATGTAAAAGCGACTGAAGGAGCCTATAGCTGTGATAAACTGTAATAAATCATTCAACTGATCTGATGTGATCACTATGGCCTCCTTATTTCCTGATGATTTGCAGTGGCAAATCTACAAGAATAAATATATCTTCATATATATATATATATATATATATATATATATATATATATATATATATATATATATATATATATATATATATATATATATATAAACTTAATAGATTTTGAGTTTTGAATCCATTTAAAAATCAAATGAACAGAAAATAATGACAAAAATGGTCCAAAAAAAATACAGTTTTGGTAATGTGGCTTGTGATTTCCATCACTAGAACAAGAACAAGTCAGTCTCCTGTGGATTCTTGAACACCACTAAGAACCCCTGCCTTATAATTATAGAAAGGACATTTACATAAGCCTATAAGCATAAAACCCACCCTACCTTCCCTTTTGAAAGTAAATGCCAAAATGCTAGAAATGTGAAACCCAAGTTAAGCTGATTCATTGTGGAGCACTGGCAAATCAGCCTGACCTGGCAGAAGATTGGAGGAGCTGGGTTCCACAGCGCTGACTGAGCCATGTTGATGATCTCTGATGCTCCTCCTCAAACAGTTTGCGATACGAGGACACTCTTAGCATGGCCATGGCTTCTCCAAAGCTACACCAAAAGCTGGGCAAAGTGGTGGCCACCGCTTCAGCCCGGACACTTTATAGACTGCTGAGTTGGGAATGTCTCACAAACATGAGGGATCTCTCACAGAGCAGAGCAGACTATCTATAGGAATGGTATCAGAAGCTAAATGTTTCACACAGTTGAACCAAACCCTGCGTTGACAAAGTGCTAAAATCCAATGGCACCCGTAATAGAGAAGAGCGTCCTGACTTTGAACTTAATTAGCTCAGCATGTTTTTTTTTTTCTCCCCACCCTATTCCCTTATCCGTCGTAAAAAGCATTTCACAGCGTGTCGTACCCTGTATGTATGTGACAGATAAAATTGATTTGATAATGAAAATCTTATGCATGCTTTATTACTGACCCATACCCTATTATACATGTACTGTGCCTCCACTACCATTGACACCCTTGGCAAATATGAGCAAAGAAAAACATTGTCTTTACATTTGGAAGTGTAGCTCAGTGGGGTTAAGACTGATAAGAAGTGTGTTCCAGGGGTACTGTACCATGTCTGACTTTGCACTCTGACCCCAGCTTCTTAACATTGCTGGGATTTGCAAAGAAAATATTTTTCACTGTGCTGTAACAAGTTACAAAGCCTTTATTAATTAACCATTTTTTCATGCATATCACCGGTCTAATCAAAAAAATATTTTCTATTGTTAAACTTGTGAATGCCACAATTACTGGCTCCTGACTCTCTCTCTCACACACACACACTCAAATATAAGGTAACCTAAGATAAGATAAATATTATTGATATCGCACAAAACAGAGCTAGAGAGCATGGGACTGAAGAGCAAATTCCTAACAAAGCTATTTTTGCTGGCTCAAAAAAAAAAAAGACAAAAATATCAACTGTAATCTCTGCATCTCAACAAAACATAACTGGAATATACACAAATGATGATAAACAAAACAAAAACAATATTAGGTTTAAATATTTTATTTCCATTAAATAAGTTAAAGTACCAAAAAAAATAAAAAATAAAAAAAAAGAGAGAGAGAGAGAGAGAGAGAGACAACTGAAGGGATGTGCAAGTATTCATTTGCATTTGTACCATAATTATAAGACAAACCAGTGCAGAACCCAACAGATACAAAATGCAAGACGGCAGACGATACAAGTTAGTAAACTTCCAGCTATATTTGTTCCTGCAAGTCTGATAAGGAGAAATGGAGACGCAAGCAGCCTTCCATATAATTAACATTTAATGACCATATAATGAATGTGAAATCACTGAGCACTAGAGCAAAGCTGAGTAAGTGCTTCATACTTTGAGGTAAGCGGAAGTTGACTGCTGGGCTCTTTTCATGAATCTGTTTTAAAGGAAGTTACAAATTAGTGCTGTGGATGACTAAATCTATCCACAGACACAGGATAATAAAAGTGCCAGACATAGATAATTGGTCAGACAGTAGAGATCAGCATGTCTGTGTCTGAAGAGATCTGAAGGGGCTGAAAACAAGAGCAGTGGAATGAAACCTTGCAAATTTATTAAGTAATAGATAAATGTGTTTGACAACACTGTTTCAATTAATTAAAGCTTGCACCGTGGAAACGACTGAGGTGAAAAAAAAAAGGCTTGTTTCACCTTTAATATGTCCTTTGATAATATGAATGACTCGTTTTCAGTGCTCGGCTTCCTGTTCTAACATAGCTAGCATACCACAAATGTCTTGCATGGTGAATTTCAGGGACAACAGGTTTAACTGTTCAGGTTGGTTTCTACTTATAGGATGTGGCTGAATACTCTGACTTTCCTACGGTACATAGAACCTGACTTTTGAACTTTAAAATGTCACAGCTAGGACAAAAATAAACGATTAAGCAAACTTTAAGGAGTGTGTATACAAATCAAGTCGAAGAGATCCTCATTTTCTGTTAAAACATAATTAGGCAGTGATTTAATATATGCATGATTAAGCTCTATATTTGTACATGGTTTTCTATGGCAGCCCTAAAAACTGGCTTTGGAATACAGAGAGGGGGCTTGAAAGACAGAAGATAAGTGAGACGTAGCTCACTTATCTTTAGCAAACTATGTACAGCATTTGTAAATGTTCAGGCAATGCCCCAAGAAGCAATTAGGGTGTGCACATTTCTATTAAGGGAACAAAAGACAGACAAAAATACCCCTAATGATATCTTACAGTTTGCATGGTTTAGGTTACTGCACAGAATATAAACAGGAGAGAAGAGGAAACATTTTGCACCTTTTTTCAAAGTGAAGATGACACAAAAAAAACCCAACACCACCCATTTGTTTTAACAAGAGTATACACTTATATAAGATAAGACATCAAGTAGACACGACTTTGTAAACCAGAAAGCTCATAGCTGGATTTCAAATAAACCATCAGAAACATGCTAGAAATTAGTGAAACAAAACAGCCATACAGCACAGTGTATCACTCTGGTGTCCTGCTGAACCACAGCGTGAAGATCCAGGCTCACTGTCACAATGTTTAACAGGATTTTAGCAGCACTATACAGAAGACGCTGAATTTAGCTGTGAAGAAGCTGCAACATTAAAACATCACTGACAATTAGACATGATGAACAAGGACACATGGGTTTTAGACAAATCTCTAACGTATATGATTGAATCTTACTGAGCTTTGAGAAATTCCCAGTGTCACCTGGTGGTTAAACTGACAAATACAACAAAAGGACGGATTAGATATGAATAAATGTTTACACTACAACGGATAAACACCACTGTGACTCAGATTCACTGGCACAGAAAGCCTTCCTTCAAAATGCAAATGATTGTCAAAATCACCTTGCGAGAATAACATAACTCCGCCCACTAATACCAAACTGAGAAGATCAGTCTCTTACTAGTTACATGGTAAACTCGCAGAGCTATAACTGGATAACTGGGTTGGAGCACAAAAAAAAAACAAAAAAAAACCCAACAACGAAAGGTGCTTCAACACTGTTGAAATCTCTCAAAATGAACGCAGCAGTCAAAAGTTCCTGGCTGTATTTAGTGTACAAGTCAATTAATATTGGTCTTCTTCATATGTAGTTAACACACACAGACATACACACAAATAACAGTTTTTGGTTTTGGCATTAGATTTAAAATGTCTGAATAAAGTCAAAGGGAAACTTACATAAGGGAGGATTCTTACAGAAATTCATTCATATATCCTCATAAAGGCCAAATAATATTGAGCCATAACTCTCAGAGCGACTCCAGTGCGATCTGAAACGGCTTTGTTTAAACAAAGGCTCTACTATAATAATTAAAACCAAATGCAAAGTCTGTCCAAAAGAGATGCTGTCATTTTTCTGAACGGGTTTGGTAGTGCAGGAATGGGCTGACACCTAATAACTCATTCACACACCACTCTCTCAAAGCACACGCGCACACAGTTCTCTCTGCCATCACCAGGCCACCGCCTGCACCTGGATGAAAGGTTATGACCCATGATCACTCATGAGCTTCTTAGTCCTCATCACTGCCCATTAGGAAGCCTAAAATGAAATCATTGGCCCTTTGCCGATCATTTGAGGTCTGCCTGCTTGTGAGGTTTGGTGGAGGCCTGATGAGAAGGCTTGCAAAGAGGGTAGCTGGAAAACAAAAAACAACAGAAATGAGTGTGAACATTTTGGAACAGTCAGTGAGTACATTTAGTAGTAAATTAAAGACTGACCTATGAGGTTGGCAGTGAGGTTGTTGTCGACTGCATGCTTTAGCAGCTCCTTCAGAAAGGCCATTAGGTAGCGGAAAACGTTGCGGTGTGCTCTGGGAAGCTGCGATATTAACTGGAAAAAGAAAAAAAAAGAAAAAGAAAATCAATTCTTTTTTTTATTATTATTTCATACAGTACAAATATCCCTTTTCAAACACTATAACTATACCTAATTGAAGGGCCATGAGTATACGTCAGTAGTATTATTGCAAGTGGTTGCTGAGTAATTATAAGCATGTGTATATATACTGTAAATCATTTATTATATCACTTGGCTAGCGCAGATGGCGAGAAAATAAACCACTCTATCCAGTCAGGCCAACTGTGCCATGACATCACTTAAAATCACAAACAATGAGCCAAAGATTTTAACAAAAACAAAGCATTGATGTACTTGTATTTAGAAATAACAAGAAAAACTAAAGTAAATTAATTAAAATTTAGTAAACAGCATCCATCACCCTTGAAAATGTTTGGAAAGCTTGTACTGATCAAAACAGAAAGCATCATATTTAGCCATCTTGTAAAACTAGATTGAAATACAGCAATAAAAAAAAAAAACCAGGTTAAAAACAAAACAACAATAAAATGAAAATTAAAAACCCTTCTTTTTATCTCTGCAAAGCCATAAATATATTTTTGGCTAAATATTTCCTATGTATTTAACCTGTAACCGACATGGCTGGAAATATGTCCGCCTGTTTTAAGAGATATGTAGCTATAATGTGCCTTCCTCACGGTCATATTTTTATCAAGTTGTTGCTGACATGCTGCAATTTATAATGTACAAAGTAATGAACCTATATGTGTTATTTCCTTTTTAAACAGCAAAGATAAATATTTATATTAAACAAGGAATGACTGTTGAATAGATTTGACTAAGCTACTGGTAATATTTCCTATATTATTTATTATACATTAAATTACACTAGAATTGAACAAATAGTTGATTGTCTGTCTGAGTACATTCAGAATGGGTTCTGCAATTTCTTTTTTTTTTTTTTCTGGCTTTTAGCAGTTTTAAAATGCTAGAACCTTATTTCTGGTTGGAAAAAATAACCCATTTTTAGTGTTCAGAACTCCACAACAGAAAATGTCAACATGAATGGGTTTCCCACACTGTCACACACAATGCAATATCATTAATGATTGCCAATTTGCTAAATGGCTTACTACAAATAAATCAGTATTTTTTCAAGTATTGTTGTAGTGTACAGTATTAACTGTATTTTGAGCTCCTCATCTAAATTGTGTTTACCTGTTTACAAAGACGAGTGTCATGTGAACCATCAAGACAGCGTTGATAAAGTTCATAACACACCACGGGCTCTGGCAGGGCCTCAAAGAAAATCAGCAGTGCTTCAGCCACTGAATGGTTACTGCCAGCTGATACACATAGTTAAGGAACAAGCAGAAAGTGAAACACACACACACACAGTAGAAACATGGTGACATTAAAAAAACCCTGAAGAATGCAGGACAAATTGGACTGGGAAGACCGCTGTGGCAGTGTGCAGTGACAGATTGCAAGACAAAGTAAAGCAGCAAAGACAAGGAACACAGAAAGAAAAAAAAACAGAGGCTGTTTTGTACTGTGTCTCGAAGGGAATAAAAAGGCATCCTGATTAAAGTGCAGAATTAAATCCAGTAGACAATTTTATGGCCACAAATGTCATCTAACTGCCATATTTAAAATAAGTGAAATATAATGATATCTATTTTAGCTGGGTGTGTAACTGCATGCATTGCACTGGATGCAAATACTAAAAAAACGTTAACTCTCAGCTCAAGGAATTTAATAAACTAGGTCAATTAGTCCATATACAAACTTTACACTACAACACAATTTTCCACCCAGTACAATGAATAAAACCAAAATATATAATAAATAAAACATTTGGGCACATGCTTTTATAGGAAAATTATCACTACCATAATAGTTTGACCATTACAAAAAGAAATTAGTTACCAATCCAACATCAATAATTATCCAATTAAAGTATGCCGTGATTTATTCCTCTCATTCCTCTATAGTATAGGAATAAGTCATGTTACCAGGAAACTGCAAAGCATTCCTTAAAAAAAATCCTCTTTCAGAAACGTTACATGTTTCGGGTCATTGGCTTCATAGTGGCAGTCCAGACAGAATAATAGAATATGGAATGGAAGTCATATTGGTTCAGCATTTGTGCAACCTGAAATAAATCTCCAACTTCCTTTACCCCAGAACGACCATTTCTTCTATTTTCTATCTCAATGTTTGACTGTGAGTGTGAGGCAGTCTGGTAACATCATCTCTCCTGTTCTCCGTCTCACACAGTTGTTCTGTTAGAGCCAAAAATGTCAACTTTGAGAACTTTCTTCCAATCATTCAATGTGCACTGTTCTATTCGCTGTTATTTTTGTGGTTTTGGCTTTTACCTAGTTTGCCGCATATAAACAAAAGTAACATGCATGTCTCAAAATCCATAAAAGAGTAGGTGTCTCCCAACTTACCAAACATGTAATATAAATATTCCTGCATATGGGGTGGAAAGCATGTTTTTTTTTTTTTAAGTGGGTATTAAATTTTTACAAGAAAATTGTAAATGCAAATAAGAGTTTAGTAAAACATCTGCTGGAAAACATTCTTCTACATTTTGATTATACACATGAAAAACAGGGAAAAAGGATACGGATGGAGTCTGGAATACTGGTATCCAAACAGTCAATGATACTCTGCAACTCCTCTTGCAGGCCAGGTGTCTGGAAAAGATCCTCCTGCAAGAGTTATTAAAATATTTTTTTAATAATTATATATGTTTACGTTAATGGGGTGTTAACAGCATGAGACAAAGTAGTTTTAAAATATATAGTTTTAATTAGTATTAAAATATTTGGCAGAAGATGAAAATGTAATGTAAATATATAAAAGACCATCACTGATTGATTTTTTTTTTACAACTTGGGCATGTTTGTTGTAAAAAAATATATATTGTTTTTCTTTCTTTTTTTAATTTTTTTGGAAATGCTGATTTTCTTTGTCCTACTCGTGTATGCTAATAAATGGCAATGTTTATAGTGATGCCAACAAAACTCCATAAAAAGCACAGCTTACAATGCTGCCATAACTAGAAAAAAAAAAAAAAAAAAGAACTACCTTCTCAGAGATAAAAGTTCAAGTTATTTAGACTCATGTACAGGGCAACAAAATATACATTTCTTCCCTGAAAAGCTAAAGAAAAAATAACTTTAAAGGAAAATTAAGGGGTAAAACAAGTGAGGTGTAAAAAAATGGTCCAACATGAGAAAAAAAAAATTAATACAGTTAATATGCATCTAAGTGTTTCAATTCATCTCCAGATAGTAGGGCAAACGCTTAAATAAACCCTAGTTTACCTGGTGACAGGCCTTAGTGAAAAGATGGTTGACAAGCAGCCAGACTTCCTTGGGGATCTTTAATGGCTTGTCCTCTGTGTTGCCACTGTCTAACAGGAAATTCATCTTTGTTTTCTCCTGAGAAGTAGAATGTTGTCCTGTTAGAATAAAGCAAATCAGTGTGCTTTGACCTGATTTACTCTGTACTCTGTGATTCGCTAGTTGAGGCAGGGATATTTCACACATTGGATGTTAGAGGGAGGGTAAGCGGGTCACACATGATTTACAGCAGACTGAGGAACTGAAGCAGGGCTATTTAGTACCAGACATATCACATTCCTTTAGACACTGGTAATGTATCCCTTAGAACTTAAAAATACACCCTGACACACACAAACATTGGTCTTAAAGAGGGATATCCCAGTCCAGACCCAATCCTAAGAGCTATTTAAAAAGAACAGCAGCAAAATTGGTGTATCTGCTATTCATTTTTCCATTAACACAGAGCAAACTGGTTTCTCTGTTACTCATCTGTCAAAATTTGCAATTTGTTCTGTCCAGTCACTGATGTCTCAACACCACCATCATTAAGACCAGAAATTTTATCTTACCTTTCACAAGGCAGTTTCTAAAAGTCAGATAATGTTAACATGAAAGTATATCGCAAATTAGAAAATCGCGTATATGTTGCACAAACGAAAAGCATCCTATCCTCAAGAGAACATGAGTTGACAAGAGAATCAATAGTGCACAGTTATTGCTCTGCCCAGAAGATTTCATACTGTACTATAATGCTGCAAGTCATGTGCCTTAAAGTAGGCTTAGGTTAACCCTGTACACCATGGTAGCAATCATATGAGAGCTGATAGGTAGGAACTGGCAAGGCCAAAAATAAGAGTGAGGTTAACTTGGCATGCTGACAAATTCACCTATTCACATTTCTTCTCAATCTGAAATGCATTTAAATGTGTATCCTAAACTATACAAGGTTAAAGTGGAATACAGTGTTGGTCCAAATATATTTGACAAAATTGGCATCATCATGATTCAAGGATGGCTAAGAACTAGGGATGCACCGAATATTCGGCCACCAAAGATTTTCGGCCGAAAATGACCCAAAAGTGCATTTTCGGCCGAAAGACTTTGATCACCGAAACAACACCGCCGAAACAGTTTGTTGTGATGACGCCAACAGAAACCGCGCCTGCAGCAACATGTGTGGACGTATTTCAGTATATCTGAGAAAGACCCACGGATAGCGATTTGCAAAACATGTAATGCCGAAATTTCAAGAGTGGGTGTGTCTGCAAGTCGGGTTTAATTTATCAGCTGAAATCTATTAATAATGAGAATAACGCGGCACAGAAAAGCAAAACCCCTGCGAGCACGCGCACTCCGTCTGTGGCGGACGTTTTTGAAAAGGCAAGGAAGTTTCCCAGTGATGGTGTCAAGCAAAGGTCATTACACAAAAGATTATGGAATTCATTGCCTTAGATGATCAGACATTCTCTGTCGTAGAAGATGTGGGGTTTCGTAGGCTGGTCGAGCACATTGAGCCCTGTTATGGCTCGTTTACCTGAGCTGTTTAATGTTGTTGCAACTCACGTCCATAAACATATAACTGCAGATATTTCAGCAATCAGTTTCACAACAGACATTGTTTGAATTTTATTTTATTTTATCCTGTGCATTGTTGCAATGTGCTATAAATAAATATTTTCATAATTTGTAATTTATTTATTCTTTGAAACTTTAATATTAATTTATGCAATTAAAAAAACAATAATTAATAATAATAATTGGCATTATTTCTTTCGGGTGTTTCGGTTTTCGGCCTTGCTTTCCTCTTTTTCGGTTTCGGCCAAGAATTTTCATTTCGGTGCATCCCTACTAAGAACAGAGGTCTAAACTGAGTAGAATACAAATGGTCAAAAACTGTCTTATGTGCAGTGCAGCTCAGACGTGCAAATATAGCAGGCTCAATAAAAAAAACACAGGATAGAATATGGACAATAGCTACACAGAGTCTACTTATCAAGGTTAAACAAACATTTAACATTTACAATATTTGAATAAGTGTCTGGGCAAGCCAAACATGTGAATGGGCCTGTACATTGGAGCTGTCACTTCCACACTGGGCTGAACAATTAACTGATGATTTGTCTATCTGGGAAAGAGGGGGGGGGGGGGGGGGGGGAAAGAAAAATTCCTGGTCTGGGCCTGACAGGAAAAAAAAAAAACCCCAAACACTAATGGTATTTCAATCCGATTGGTCCTAACAAAATATTTCCAAGTTTAACTCTAATGCCTTGGCAACCACACAGTCAAGACTGTCTTGGAAGAATGTCAAACCCTACTAATTGCACAACCTTAACAATTCAGTAGACTGGCTGTATTGTTCTTTACACATGGAGTATTATGTCAGTGCCTGGTGAAATTCTGAAAAAAGCAGTAGTTGTCTATAAATTGACACGCAACACTAAGTGTCAGAACTGAAACTTCAAACAGCCTTAATTGCTACCTGAACAACACGAGTAGGAAAAATAATAATAATAATAATACGCAAGGAAATTAAAATGAACTGTTGATTAAAGTGTTAAAGAAGACATAGTGCAAATAATAATTTCCACACATGCAAGAACGTTAACTAACACACAGAACTAAAAACTAAATCACACCACACATGCAGTGTATACAAACTGTGTCTAATTATATAAATGAAATGCCATTTAGCAAGACAGACAAAAACACTGCAGTAGCCCTTTACAGTACAATCCTTAGAGCTTTACCTTCTCCATGTAGCTATCTTCTCCCTGAGAGTGAAGCAGTCCCAAGTATTATTGGTTGGGGGAAAAAAAAAAAGAATGCACAATGCATACAGGGGAGATTGGAATGGGGGGGGGAAAAGAAAAAAGAAGAGGACAGGAAATTAGATAACTAGTGAAACGGAAGCACTGCAAAAGAGATGGTAAGCATTGTAGCTCACCACTAGTAAACAGTTAAGAAAATAGAGAAGTAGAAATGGAATGAAAAATAACTCATGAGCATTCATACTGGCATGTACCAGAATTTTGCTTTGATAAATGCTGAAAAAAGGGAAAGATAAATAGCACTCTTGGTTGACTAGATGTTACTAAATATGCTGTAAACCTTTGGGGGAAAAAAATACAAAAACAAAAAAAAACCAAGTTGCCTTATCTGTCCTGCTTCTCATTCCATGGGTTAAATATGGAAACAGGACACAGCAACAATCATCAGCTTCTGATCTGAGTTGCCTCAGGAACGTATTAAGTGGCGGACCGCAAGTTTTTTCAGTTTCCTCCTCGCACTTGGAGCGCTTTTTATTATTATTATTAAACTTTTAAACAAAAGAAACTAGAGTTAACGCAGTGTCACTGTGGCTACGCACTCCCTACCGAAAATACTATTCAATTTAATCAATGTTTTAAAAGAAAATGCATTGCATTAATTTCATTTTTTCTTTTTTACTTGTACATATTGAATTTTTTATCAAATATCAGAAAATAGCATTTTATATATTTAACCGAGCAGGCTTTTTTATTTAAAATTGTTTTAAAAATATAAACTGTTGATTTTCCCAAATGTTAATAAACTGCATTAATAATAAAAAAAAGAAGCAATTTTATGTTCTGCAAATCTTCCCCATTACTGCACTGAAACTGAACTGAATCATGATTTTAAAAAACGACGTACATACCGAACCGTGAATTTTGTGTACCGTTACACCCTTTAATTAATGTATTAATATTAATTAATTATACAATTATACAATTAATAGATAATATGGCTAGATGTAAAGTGACAGAAATGGACAAAAGATTACTGATTCATAACTAAAGCTGAATACTGGTAGAAATTGTAGAGCATTAATAATTCACCTAAGTAAAAAGCCTCTTTTGGACAAAGTTGGGTAATGATAGCATGAGTTACATGTGAAATGAATTTGATATGGTATTGAACATTCAAAACAGTATTTCAAAATTTTTAACTAAATCCGA
>NC_139587.1:13753388-13760888 GCF_946808225.1 Silurus aristotelis | reverse complement strand
TCTGGCTGCTTGGCTATTGAAAATGCTGTTAAATGTGAATTTATTGTAACTAGCAGTTTAGATTTGGAGCTCATCAATGTAATATTTGTCACAGCAAGGTCAAATGTTTTTTGCTGTGTGCCCCATTTTTGTTAACATATCACAAGAATGAGTTGTTGAATGCTTGTAGGAAATATATGGAATTTATCTTTGTCATCAGCAGAGGAACTGATTTCAAACTGAATCCAAATAACATTAAAGGTATTGGCAAGGTTTTTCTTAATACCTTCCCTCAGGTTGAAGTATATTTTAAAGGGAAGTCTGGCTTACAAAATTAGCAGCAAGCAAGGGTGAATGGACTAGACCAGGGGTGGTCAACCCGCGGCTCGCGAGCCGCATGCGGCTCTTTGGCTGGTTTCATGTGGCACTTACGTTCATATCGAAGTTTGTGTTGTGTTTTTTTTATGTGCGTGTTCGCTTCGCTTGGGTTCAATACGGTATTTTTAAGACTTAAATGATCTTGCCCCTACTGGGAAACTTTGCGGTATATTCATCTCACGCAGTAGTGTGTGCGCGTGTGTGTGTGTGTGTGTGTGTGTGTGTTAGAGGAAGGGATGGGTGATGTTTATGTGTGCCCGTGTGTATGATGTGGCTCTTTGCGGTAACACAGTAAAAAAATGTGGCTCTCGGTCTCTGACTGGTCTCTGACTGGTTTTTTTTTTTTTTTTTTTTCTTCACTTCTGTGATGTTTTAATTGGACTGTCATTTTAATATTCAGCTTAGTGTAATGCGGTGTATTCATTATAGTACAATTTGTCCATTGCATATATTGCATTCCATTTTAATTTCTTTACACTTGGATAAAATGCTTTTTTGAGTTCGTATCTAATGTTGGAACAAATAATTGTTTCTAAAGAGTTTGTTTCTAATTATCTTTTGTCTATCTCTGTCCTTTTCTGTGTTTGCCAAGGTGTTAGGCACATTGCTGATCTATGTGCTGTTCATTATGGAGGAGTTGCGCAAGATGCCAATGGAGAACATGGACGATGTAATATACTACGTAAACGGCACCTACCGGATGCTGGAATTTGTTGTGGCTCTGTGTGTCGTGGCATACGGTGTTTGTGAGACAGTGTTTGGTGAATGGACTGTGATGGGCTCCACCATTGTACTTGTGCACTCCTACTACAACGTGTGGTTGCGGGCACAGCTAGGCTGGCAGAGCTTTTTACTTCGTCGTGATGCTGTCAACAAGATCAAGAGCCTACCTACAGCCTCTGAACAGCAGCTGCAGCAACACAATGACATCTGCTCCATCTGCTATCAGGTAAGATCATGCATGAAGTCATATCATTAGTAATTATTATTTGAATCATTGTAAATGATTATGGTATTGAAAACATTTGTTTTGGGTTGCTAATGTTATGCTGAAGGATATTTGAATTGATGTAGATCCAATTAAAATTAATTGAAAAAGACTCGAAGTGAAGGCAGAAGGAAAGTGTTTTTTTTTTCCAGCTGAAATGTGCTTATGAGAACATATACAGGAAGACTTTATTTATCAAAGACAGGAAACTAATTGCAGCAACAGAGAGTAAGAAGTAATCCAGAATGCAGTTAAATATTTGTTGGCATTAAATCGCCATGTGACCTGTATTGTAACAAAATATTGTGCTGAACTTAGTTGACCACTTTAGAACTACTGCACTCCTCCTATTAAACAAGATCTCACATAGTCATATGATAATGCTACTGGTTAGAAACTGTTTTCCAAAAAGCAATATAGCACAATATTGTAGAGATGGGAATTGATGGTCCTGAAGAAAACTCAAAGAAACACAGTCATGAAATGTCTCCATCTTGTGATCAAAAGAAGAAATGCAGACTGAACTTTAAAACCTCTATGAAGACTTGAGGCACCATATCTGTCTTAAGGCCAAGAGAGCACTGCATCAAAACAGATACAGAGGGTTTACCGCCAAATGTAAGCCATTGTTAAAGCCTCAAAAACAAAACAACAAAGTTGACCTTAGCCTAAGAATGTTGTTCTAAACCATTCCTGTATGCAAAATCTAATCTCTAGAAATTAGAGTTTGCAATCAAGGACCGATTTAGAACAGCATCCTAAGGACTGAGACAAATGTCAACTTTTATATATAGAAAGAGACATGGGATATGGGGATGAGAAGGAACTGTTCATGATTTGAAGCATATAATTTCAGCCGTGATGTGATTTGCACATGCATGTCTGCAGCAGGATGAATTCTGAAGTAGGAGTAGATCAGCATGAGATCAAAAGTTTCTGAAATACTTGAAACAACCGTTCTGGCACCATCAACCGTGACCAAAGTCACAGGGAAACACATCCTTACCTAATTAACTTCACCATATGAACATTAACACAAGCTTTTTTTGCATCCCAGATGATCTGTATGAAATGTAGTCAACCTAGACATCTTAGAACATACACATATATGCTCTATACCACCCTGGATATAAAAGAAACCAAACATGGTTAACATTATTTTTAATGGATCTGACCCAGCATAAGTTGACAGCGACCCAACTAATTAAATATAAAACAGTTCTTGGATGTAAGATGCTTCTTTCCACTCCATAAACCTGTATATTTGAAAATGGATCTAGAACGGGCAACTGCGTGTCTGGAAAATCAGCTACGTAATATCCGTTTTTTTTAGACAAAACTCAGGTTTTACAGCCGAGGCTCATGCCTTGCTCCTAGCCCTAGTGCAATTAGAGAGCAAACATGGATGGAATTTCTTCAAACACTCGAATCCCTACAAAGACAAAACTTCAACATATTATTTTGCTGGATTCGAAGCCATATGGGAACGTATGACAATAAACAGGCAGACATTGCTGCTAAGGAAGCCCTCAACATTGGAGTCACAGAGTGAAAATTCCACCATCAGACCTCATACCAATAATAGGATGGATACAGGCTAGAATTACAATCAACAGTTTGCTACAATCGCTTAGGACCACAGTTTGCTTGAACAGTTCTACATTTAAGCAGCCATCCACCAGCTACGTCAGATCAACCCAGCTATAAATGGAAGACATTTCTCAACTTCCATATCGAATCCAGATACAACTGGATCATATTCACAAGATTCCATAGTCCAGGATCCCACCTGCTTTCCTGCTAAATGGAGAAGCACCTTGAAAATGAGACTACTGAACAACAAACATGTATTTATAGACTGCGATACTCAACACAATGCAGTGTTTTCAGACAGAAAATAAAAAAAATGTCACTAAAGAAAATACTAGGATTCTGTATTGCCATTAAGTATTAAAGATGAAGGATATATACTCTTTTGCCAAATGTAAAATGCCGTGATCTTGCAATGAGAATAGCTATTGATGGTGGCATGGAATTAAAGAAACAACAAAAACATGAACAGTTATTGCATAAATTCACGACATGTATGTTCTATTCGTTTTATTAATTGAGTGCGATTTCAATATGATCTTCATTAGACGTACCACAATTTGCACCTAACACTAACAAATAAAACGCATTATATGTCTAAATAATGTTAGTGTTACAGTATATGACCCTTAATGTCATATGGCGACCAACAAAAGTCAAGTGAAAAACAAAGAAATGAAATACTGTAGGGTAGGGGGGAGATAAGTGGAAACCCTTTCTTACCAGAAAAAAAGGAAAAAACATCCAGGTACTTTAATATAGCATTAGTTAATTGGTGCTCATGATTGTAAAACCAAGGTATTGTGTTTTTTTTGTTTTTGTTTTTCTTCTCGAAACCATTTCAATATGTTATTCACTTCAGATTTGTTTATTGCTACATCACATGTACTTGTGCTTCTCACAAAGTTGAGAAAAACATTATCTCTCTTTTTTTGCCATAATACAACATCTGCAATTATATCTCAAGGTGTATAGACTTTATATCCACTATGTTAAATGTTGCCCTGTCGTGTGCTATTCTGCTAATCTCGGTAGTTGCGGAAGGAATTATGATATAGATGATTGACATGATAGATATATTTTCTGCATTTCTTCTTTTTCTTTAGGACATGACGTCAGCTGTCATCACACCATGTAATCACTTCTTCCATGCCGGCTGTTTAAAGAAATGGCTGTATGTGCAGGAGGCCTGCCCTCTCTGCCATAGCCAGCTAAAGAGTTCAGCACAGCGGGAGGCAGGTATGGAGTTACAACCTGATGCCACCATCCATGAGGGTCCAGCAGAGGCACCCATGCCTGCCTCAACCTCGGCTGAAGTGAAAAATGTTGAGCAACAGGAAGTAGAGGCCAACAATCTGGATGAGACTGACCATCCTCTGTCCTCTTCCACAGGCTAATGGTTTCTCTTGCAAAGCTTTCAGACCATAATCGAGCCAAAATCCTTTGATGTCATACTCATACTCAGTAAATGCTGGTGAAAGGAGGAGGAATATTTCTATGGATTTGGTGGATTGCATTGTTTCTCATGTGGTAGCTGTAGGACCTTTTGTTCCTACAATCAAATGCTCCATATTACTTTGTACTTTTTTGCAAACCTGTTGCTGCTTTTATAACTTCCACTTCTGTTCATTGCAGTGGCATTTTGCTAATCGGAATGCCTGAACACCCAAATTGCTTGCAAACCTGCACCACTTCCATTTCAGTCCAAGGCCTAGAGGACTTCGAATAGGTTCTAGACCTTTCCAACCTGAATGTGACCATTCATGTGTCCCTTAAACAGTGCATTGGTGCACTATATGCACCCAGTACATATTCACTAGCACGCCTTTAGTACCCTCAAAGAGCAGTATCTGTTTTTCTTTATTTTATATATATATATATATATATATATATATATATATATATATATATATATATATATATATATATATATATATTTTTTTTTTTGTCTTTGTTTTTTTTGTATATCTGTGTATGTATATGCCACTGCGTTTGCACTAATGTAACACAAAAGCAATGCTCCAAAGTTGTCTTGTCAGGTACCAAATATTTTGGTGTATATGCGCATTGGAACGTTATAGATATGAAACATAGTTAGTACATAGTGTAAATGTCTTTGTAAAACTGTTTTGATATACAGAAGTACAGTGTTGCGCAGCACCAGGGTGTATGAAGTGGCTAATGCTTGCATGAACACTTTAATGACCTTGTGCGTTCAAAAGTGGGAAAAGCTAAAGGCCATGGATGTGAACTGGTGACAGTGGATGACCAAACTCCCTTTCATCAGTATTATTTGGCATTAATTGCATTTGTGAGCATGAATACATTTAACGATGTATGAGCAAACTAAGCAATGCCATGTTTATTTATTAGTCTGCAACTTAAGTAATTTTTACAAAAGGACACTTGACAAGGAGGCAGAGAAATTTTTACATTTATTAAGGGGGGGGGATTTTTTTAAAGAATGTTTCAGACATATTTTGCCACTTTAACTGAGAATGAAGAGCCTGATCCTTGCATTATTCAGATTTTGTTCTCTATGTTGCTATTTTACTACATGAATATGTGAACTGATGTCATGAGCGAGCTGACTACTGTTTGGATTGCAACTGAGCTCAGTAAAATATGCCTGAGATTTGACAATGAATGTGACAATAAATCAAAACCTACCATATGAAAACCTTTTTTTCTTGTTCAGTCATCAATATGCAGCTTTCATATATTGAAATTGAGCAGATAAACATATCTGCAGTCACAAGGTGGTGAATAGTGAAGTTATATTAGTTCTAAAAAAAAATGTCCAATAGAGAAACAGACCTGTCTGTCTGTATACACTCATTTTTTGACCTTGGCATTTTCAAACGTAGTAAAAAAAACAAAAAAGGAAAAAAAGTGAGCACACACATTTAAAGAAGTCCAGTAAAGCACTTTTTAATTCTCGCCACTTTTCAGATTTATTTTTATGAAACATTGAATAAATTAAAGGGCTGCCATTTGTGGGCATGTTTCCCTATTTAGAACATGTAATATTTAATGTTAGATTATTCCATATTTGAAGATTGAATTCCATGTTTTTGACGACGATGTGTTGCCAGGATGCTGAAATCAAGTCATAAAGCCTATTGTCAAGTTTTCACCTAATCATTGCTGTTACCCAGACCCGTAAATGTGTTTGCAACTCTCAGAATATGTAACCAATTTAAGGGTAAACACCTAATTTAACAATGTAGTAGTTTTTTCTTAGATTACATTTTACTACATTTTTAGTTTTATGCATAATTTCAATATAACTACTATAATACATTTAAGCTTAATAAATTTATATATATACACACACACACACACACACACACACACACACACACACACACACACACACACACAAGAGCCACCACACACATGTATTCCTCTTGTTAAGCCACTCCTGAACCACAGACATTGTCAGAGGCATCTTACCTGGGCTGAAGAGAAGAACTGGACTGTTGCCCAGTGGTCCAAAGCCTTATTTTCAAATGAAAGTAAATTTTTTATTTTTTTTTTTGGAAACCAGAAAGGTCCTAGATTCTGGAAAAAGGGTGGAGAAGCCCATAGCCCAAGTTGCTTGAAGTCCATTGTTAAGTTTCCACAGTCTGTGATGATTTGGGGTGCAATATCATCTGGTGTTGGTCCACTGTGTTTTTTGAAAACCAAAGTCACTGCACCCCTTTTACCAAAAGAGGGTTTAGAGCTTTTAGAGTTTGTTTAATGACTGTGGGGTTGGTGTGGGTGAACCCTAAAGAGAATCTTTGTGGTATTGTGAAGAGGAAAATGAGAAACAAGAGACCAAAAGATGCAGATGAGCTGAAGGCCACTTTAAAGAAACCTGGGCTTCCATACCACCTCAGTAGTGCCACAGACTGATCACCTCCATGCCACGCTGAATTGAGGCAGTTATTAAAACAAAAGGAGCCCCTA
Organism: Silurus aristotelis; assembly: GCF_946808225.1. Lineage (NCBI taxonomy): Eukaryota > Metazoa > Chordata > Actinopteri > Siluriformes > Siluridae > Silurus > Silurus aristotelis. The sequence continues at coordinate 13,753,999 of NC_139587.1, read as the reverse complement.
CCAAGTATTGAATCTGTAAGTTTTTGTTAAATGCGAGCCAAAATAATCATAATTCAAAGAACCAAAGACTTAAACTACTTCTGTCTGTGTGCATTGAATTGATTTAATACATGAGTTTCCCAATTTGAGTTGAGAATTACTGAAATAAATAAACTTTTCCATGACATCACACACAAAGGTGCATCTCAATAAATTATATAATTAAAAAGTTCATTTATTTTATTAATTAAATACAAAAAGTGAAATGTGTATATTATATAGCTTCATCACACACAGACTGATATCTTTCAAGTGTTTTTTTTTTCTTTCAAATTTTTATGATTATGACTTACAGCTAATGAAAACGCAAAATTGAGAATCTCAAAAAATTTTAATATTGTGAAAAAGTTAAATATTGGAGACTCGTGGTGTCAAACTCTAATCAGTGAATTAAATCCAAACACCTGCAAAGGTTTTCTGAGCCTTTAAATGGTGTCTCAGTCTGGTTCAGGCTACACAATCATGGGGGAAAACTGCGAACTTGACAGTTGTACAGAAGACGATCATTGACACCCTGCACATGGAGGGTAAGACACAAAAGGTCATCGCTAAAGAAGCTGCTGTTCACAGAG
>NC_139587.1:13730888-13748388 GCF_946808225.1 Silurus aristotelis | reverse complement strand
GTCTTGTTTCTTGGAGTGACGCTGGACTTTCCTGCGCTCCCTCGGCTGCAGGGAGCTTCTGGTCCACGTGTTTTGGATGTTGACAGCTCGCTCCTTGTCGTGTTTTCCCTGCTCGTGTTCTGCTTGCACAGACGGAGCGATAGAACCGAGCGCAGAGACACCTGCGCGCCTGTAGATCTCCATTTCTTAAGGCTTTTTATTCTGTTTTTTTATTTATATCTTTTTTTTTTTTTTTTCTTCCTACGGATCGACGAAGAAAGAAAAGAGGACTGTAAGATCGAAAAGGGGAAAAGGAAAACAAGTCTGCGTTCATGTTTGGGATTCAGGAGAGCATCCAGAGGAGCGGGAGCAGTATGAAGGAGGAGCCGATCGGCGGTATGAACGCGGTGCGCTCTTGGATGCAGGGCGCCGGCCTGCTGGACGCCACCACCGCCGCGCAGAGGTGAGCCAGGGAGCGCGAGGGACCGGGATACTGAGCCAGGCTTTCCCCTGTTTCGCGCTTCAGCGTCGCTGGACCACACCAAAGTGCCTTGTGCACTTGTTTGACATCTTCATCCTGAAGCCGACCAGCGCCTTCCTTTTTTCTCCTGCATTAAAAATTCACGATCTTGTTGATTTCAGTATCGCACTGAACCACGCGTTCATTTCAGGCGATTCAATTCGGCTTTTTACTGACATGTGTAGACTAAAATACAAACATCACGCCGCACAACTGTTGATTCCGTGTTTAAGTTATTGCTCATTTAAAATCCACCAATTTCCATTCCTATTTCCATGCCCACAATTTCCAGCAAAAGGCATGAAAATTTTAAAACCTATATTAAAATAGTTCAATGCTTCTATACTTTCTTCTCTATGTACCACGAGCCTTTTAACTTTAAATTATTTACTATCAAGTTGAATAAAAAAAACAACACAAATACAACTGATTATTTAACAGACATTTTAACACAACACAAGAGATATATTTATAAAAAAAAAAAAGAATATTTTTTTTTACTGACATTCATTAATGATTCGAGCATTTCTTTGTCAGTTCAGGTATTTTATAAGGGTTATAACGGTTGGTCATAGAAGAAAAACTTCAAAATTCATACAAAATGTGATACATAGATTTAATTGATTCATTGCAAACTTGAGCACAATGTACACTGTTTAGAGCCACGTGTGCTCGTTTTCCTGCAGGCTTTATAAGCGCTTATGCCTTCTCTCTTTTTCTTTCTCTGTACCCCGTGTAGTGGTGTAGGTCTGGCCCGAGCTCACTTTGAAAAGCAGCCTCCCTCGAACCTGCGCAAATCCAACTTCTTCCACTTTGTGTTGGCTCTGTATGACAGACAAGGGCAGCCCGTGGAGATTGAGCGCACTTCTTTCGTTGGATTTGTCGAAAAAGAAAAGGCAAGTGCTATTTTTTTTAAAACCAAAACTAAATACAAGGCCGGCAGCTATTTTTTTATATTTTTTTTGCGCAAAAGAAAATTTCTAAATAAAATAGATATTTATTTCTCACCCTGTTATATGCAATATAAATGCATCCACGGTATGCACTTTGCGCCAGACTACTAAACCAAAACAATTAAGTTTTATAGGAGTAAAAGGTACAAGAACACAGAGAGTCACATGGATGAAAGTTCACTGGGCTACATTACATGGCTGTAAAAGCGCCTTTTCTCCTGTTAACACTCGTATATTGCCTTCTACTAAATTATTTATTATCATGGTTTATTCGGTGATCTGCAATGTGACTCTATTTGTCATTATTGATTTATTAGAAAATCACAGATTTTTTTTTTTAAACAAAAGATGCTTTCAGAACATCATAGAACTTCAGTGATTTGGGAGGAACATTTTTAATTCATCTTTAAATATAAAAAATATATAGATACAATTATATTTTATGATTATATACAGGGAATATATACAAGAAATATATACAGGAAATATAACAATAATAATAATAATAAAATAATAATAATAATAATAATAATAGCAGGATCATGCGTTGAATTATGTTTCACGTTGATTTAATTATGATGTAATATGATTATATATTGGCTTTATTTAAAGCGAAAATTAAATAAAGTGCTGGTGTCTGTTTCTCGTTTAATACATTTTCCAATATCTGTGCTGGTTTGTTCTGAATGAGTAAGTGAATAATGCAGTAACTGGCACCGTATAATTGACACCACGCTGTAGTGTTGATGTAGTAAAATTCTGATATTTTCTTGGCTGTCCGTTTAAAATTGATTAAGTTCAGCTCCTGTGGTTTTTACTTGTAACCTCAGTCTACATGTATTACACATGGGGACAGTCCAGTGTCCGGCAGCACGAAGAAGGAAATTAGCTGCTTTTACTAATATATACATTTATTTGTGCAGGAACCGACTGGCGAAAAGACAAATAATGGGATTCATTACAAATTGCAGCTTCTCTACAGCAACGGTAAGCATAATGATATATATATATATATATATATATATATATATATATATATATATATATATATATATATATATATATATATATAACATTATTATTATTATTATTATTATTATTATTATTATTATTATTATTATTATTATTATTCATTTTAGGGAATGGGCTATGATTTGTTTTTTTTAACATGTCTATCCAGAGTACTATTATTATTATCATTATCATTATTATTATTAATATTATTATTATTATTATTATTATTATTATTATTATTATTATTATTAATTATTATTATTGTTGTTGTTGTTGTTGTTGTTGTTGTTGTTGTTGTTGTTGTTATTATTATTTAACCAATCATAAATTTTATGTAATCTTAATATATGTTGAATTATAACGATCAGACCAGGTACTGGGTCAGTATCTCGGGTCATTACATATTATAGATTACTTCATATCAACACATAAAACGCATAAAACCAGAGGCTTTAGAAATTTTGTAGATTTGCAGCGTTCGCATAAATGGCATTACACACATTAAATCAGAAAGGTAATCCTTTAATTATGGTGTTTATTTATTTATTTATTTATTTATTTATTTATTTATTGGCGTCAGTGTTTACAGAAACGTTTTATAGTTTTCAAATGTAAACCGGTAAAGACTATTTCTGTTTACAACTTCCATAATCCCGAACGTGTAAATCTCAGTGTTCTTTCCCCTTTAATTATGAATGAGGTGTTTTGAATACACATTTTAATCCTCATTTGCTGCATGTAGGCCCTTGACACGAAATGCCATTTATGTTTTAGTTCGTTGTGAGCACTTTATTGTAAGATCAGTCCTAATTGATCAAATAAAAAGTATATAAGAACAATTTTGACACTGTCCACATAATTAAATAGTAATTGTACTATTATACTTTTCTATACTGACATACTTTTTGCTGACTTTGAAAGTATGTCAGGCTCTGTTGGGGTTTTAAACTTATTTGTGCTTTTTTTTCATTGTATTTGTGTATGTTATTAGTAGTGCATACATATCTGGCTGTGTGTACTGTATGTGTGTTTGGTTTTGTTCAATAGACCTCTTTATTTCCCACACAGGTATAAGGACAGAACAAGATTTCTATGTACGATTGATTGACTCCATGACAAAACAGGTAAGGCATTATATTAAGAAAACGGTTTTAGATTAACTGTTAAAATAGATCAAGGATAAAGAAATATCAGAGGTGTGTGTGTGTGTGTGTGTGTGTGTGTGTGTGTGTGTGTGTGTGTGTGTGTGTGTGTGTGTGTTTCTGGGGATATGATATGATTGCACCGCAGTGAGTTTAGGGGTTGTGTTGTTTAGTGTGCCTTAGGGGAATGTGGATCTGATGTCTATATATGACATCCTTCTTCTGAAAAAGCATTAAAGATAACATGTTTTAAAAGTGTGTGTTCATACAAGGGCAAACCCTTCTGACATGTCGCTTGATTTGTAATGCCCCACTGAAACTTTACCTTACAGTATTTAAGGGATGCTCACACTCGCTGCCTTTTGCATCATCTTGCATGTACTCAAGAAGTTAATGTCTTTCCAAAAGAGTTATTAGGTATTACATATTGTATTTATATTAGTTACCATATATTCACAGTGGAATGCTCTTAGATATGAGCCTTCGAATTGCACAATTTGTGATTTTTCCCGAGCAATATCTGTGTGTGTGTGTCTGTGTGTGTGTGTGTGTGTGTGTGTGTGTGTGTGTGTGTGTGTGTGTGTGTGTGTGTGTGTGTGTGTGTGTGTGTGTTTGTGTGTGTGTGTGTGTGTGAACCAGAACAGCAAGGAAAATTAGGTCCTAAAGTGTCGACAGCTAAATGGCTTGTAAGATGCAACATGTTTCACAGTGTATTTGGACAAAAATTTTTACTTGGTTGCTTTTCTATTGGACCTCTGCAAGACCTTTTTTTAAATTGTTTTCCATTGATTTATCCCATTGCAATCTTCGATAAATAAATGTAAACTATAAGAAGTTTTGAAAAGAAACGAAAAATAAATGTCTGCTGTAACTTCACATTGTAAAAATGAATGACATTAAATTGCATGAACTAATTTAGTAGTTCATTTAAAATATTTGAATACCTTCTGTGTATTGTATATATATATATATATATATATATATATATATATATATATATATATATATATATATATATATATATATATATATATATATATATATATATATATATATATATATATATATATATATATATATATATATATATATATATATATATATATATATACTTATATTTTATTACATAACAAAATTTAAGTATTATCATGTATTATTTAAAATTATTATATCATTGTTTACATTGTCTTAAAAAAAAAAAAGTAGGCAATTTTTGTCACCTTGTGTGTGTATGTGTTTGTGGAGTTGGTGTAGTTGAAGTGTGTGAAGCTTGCGGGTAATTGGATGGTGCTGTTTAGACCTGACACACCCAAAGAGTAACAGTCTGAACGTTTAGCACATTATGTGCAATCAATATGTGAGCACTGTGTGTGTGTGTGTGTGTGTGTGTGTGTGTGTGTGTGTGTGTGTGTGTGTGTGTGTGTGTGTTTGTGTGTGTGTCACAGCTGACAATGGCCAACTGTCCTCTAGTTCATTTTGAACTAAGCTACAAATCTTAGTGATATTCTTTTTTACCCACTCATTGATCATTAAATTAGAAATCACTATATTTGCATGTTACTTAACCATTTAACCTCCTAGGACCTACCAGTGCACCCTAACACACATTTGTTTTCTTGTATCTACATATATTTTACATCAGTTTCACTTTATGCTTTATGCTTCAAATATAGTAATTAAATACTATCCATTACAGTGAATAACTGAATAATAACCAACTGTTAAAGAGATAAAGCTACCTGAATGAAAAATCACCCTGTTTCTCTTTGAATGCCCACTTCAAAATCCACTCAAATCCATATTAATGCCACAGTCATTCACCAGCCTGAATGTTTTGCCATAAAGTAATTTTGATCTTTGAAACAGATAATATTGTCCATGTTAAGATTAGATTGCCTTTGTGTTTGTGCAAGTGAGAAAGGTTTATATGCAAGTAAAAAGTTGGGGTGTTATGCTGAAGGAGTAAATTCAGGAGGCTAGAATACAAACCTGGTGCTCACTTTAGGGTGCCCCCTCAATAAAAAGCCATTTATCTTACCTCTGCTGTCCCACTTAAACACATTTTTCACTGCAAGATTTACCGGCTGTTTCAGTGGACCACCGCAATACCTATTAATACTGTGGTGGTCACTGAGAGAGAGAGAGAGAGAGAGAGAGAGAGAGAGAAATGTGGAGGCTCTGGTCTTTTGTTTATTTTCAAATGTTTTTAAGACAAATCCAATCTTATTTCAGTACATTTCCCAGGCTCCGTTTCTCTAATCTAAGCTCCACTTTGAACATTTTTTATACAAAAGAAATATATTAAATAAAATCACAGCATAATCTTTACAGTTAAATTGAAAAACCAATGAAGCCACGATCTCACTACAAAAAAATAAATTTTTAATTTTAATTGTAATTTGCTAATTAGTTAATTAATCATTTCCATTTTCTGTTTATTCTCATTTGGTTTGGTCACAACTTGACAGTGTGTGTTTTTTCCCCTCTTCCGTTACATAAAGAGCTGGAATTTAACTTATGATGGAACTTGAATCAGGGTCTAAACTCATTTCTTCAAGCTCTCCCCTAACCGCGTTGTGGTAAGACTTAGGCGTTGCGATGTGTTTAAAACATCTCATTAAAAGCCCATAACTCGGTACAGACTGGTTACAGAACCAGTGGGCTTTTGCAGTCTGGCTTCATCCCAGCAGCACACTGCTCTTACAGAGCAGGTTTATGGAGTTGTTCGACATGCACTTCTCATTAGCACTGGGTAAGAGTTGCCTCCTGAGAATCATTCACTGGCAATGGAGTGCATGCGGAAGAGTGACATGACGGAAGAAAAATAATGATAGTATAGCAACTTGGGCACAGCAAAATATGATAAACCTGTGTAAAGCTGTTCTGTCTGACACACTGCACCACATCATATACCAGCTCCCAAACACACTTTCAGCATGCTGGCAGGAAAGGAGAGAAACAGAGGAGGGTGTCAGGCTGACAAGCCACATTTGTGATCAATGCTTAAGCCTTAGACACTTCTGCTAAAGACAGTGGAAAAGGGTCTCCCCATTTTCTCTTTTTCTCCGTGTCTCTTTCTGTGCTTTACAACAGCTGAGCCACAGAACAAAGGCGAATCACCCACACACATGCACTCACACACCGCGCCTGACATGCTTGCCAGTGACGCTAACAAAGAGGGAAATGTGTTTTCATGTATTTCTACTGAATTGTTTACATGCCTCAGATATAGTTGTCACTTCAAGGCACTGGAGGCGGGCTGTGAATGAGACATGAAGTAGGGCTTGCGCAAAATGAAATATGTATTAAAAGCTGCGTCAGGCACTACTGAAAGCTTCACAGAAGGCTTGGCGACAAGCATGCATGTTTCATGGTTTCCCGGCCTTCCTTAAGGAGCTCTTTGTTCACACAGCTTTAGGCTGGAGCTGGTAGGTACACCCCAACTCCCCTGTTGCTCATGGATGTGTGTGTGTGTGTGTGTTTCCAGAGCTCAGACCGAGTGAAAACGTGTATGGGGAGGAAAGTCTAAAGTGCTCTTAGTATGCCAAAGTTTCTCAGAAGCTCAACCTCGTGTTTCCATTCATTAGTGATTTGAAGTGTAATGTTATTATTATACCAGAAAAAGGTCACAAAAAACTGTGATATGTTTAACGTGCAATGTATTTAAAATTGAAAAAGAATCTCCAAAGAACTGGGTAATCGAAGCTACTTCACTGCATAGTGAAAAAGTATTTTTTTTCCGGCAGCCTTTTGGAAAAAATGTACAAGAGGGAAAAAATTATTTCTAGAAGTGATTAAATAAATTAATAGATGACACTAAGTGTTGCTGCATGTTGCTGCAGCATTGACTTAACAAGACTTTTCAGTTTCAGTAGTTTTAATTTAAAGATTTCAGTAATGTTTTTGGTTATGTCTTACATAAGAGGGTACACCTTCAGAAGGTTACACGGTCATTGTTTTGGTGTTCTGATCTAGACATGTGAGAAAAAATTGACTAACTATTTGTGGTGTTATTCCCAGCACTATGTGCTAGGTAGTGTTATTTTAGCTGCAAGTCTGTTGGATGCATCTTGTGTGATAAATGGAAGACCTAACATATGAACTGAATGCGTGGCTGGGTAGAGGACATGTCTGTATCTTTATGGCCTGCCCTAGGTTCTTTCACTGCCTCGGTGTCTCTGGGAGAGCCTGAGGGTCAGAGCCTTGGGCTCAGACAGTGATGCATGCTATCATACTTTTAAAGGACCTTGACCCTTATTTCCACAATGCAGAAAACAAACAAATGCATGTTCCTGATCAGCAACATCCTCCAGCTGTAAGGAGAGTACATACTAAATACAAAGAAACGATTTTTGTAACTAATTGAAAAAGGCTTGTACAGTTGTGACAGGAAACATTTCTCGTTAACGGCTGTTGCTCGTGCATGCACATTTGTGTGTGTGTGTGTGTGTGTGTGTGTGTGTGTGTGTGTGTGTGTGTGTGTGTGTGTGTGTGTGTGTGTGTGTGTGTGTGTGTGTGTGTGTGTTTGTATGTTTGGGCTAGGGTAAGTGATTCATGGCTGTGAAGGACATGTTGTGTAGAAATGGAAGGGTGGAAACAAAGCTGAGGTTTTTTGGATGAAGTGTTGACTTGGCCAGATGGCTTGCTATGCTCCAGTCTGGCAGCCCAACTGCTCACCACACACACAGACACAGACACAGACACAGACACAGGCACACACACACACACACACACACACACACACACACACACACACACACACACACACACACACACACACACACACACGTAACACTTACATACACAAGCAGATACGCATCCATACACTTTCACTGCAATTTCATTCCAGGTGAAATTCGAAATATACAAGCGACAATCTGTCACTTACACACACACACACACACACACACACACACACACACACACACACACACACACACACACACACACACACACACACACACACATACATACAAAAATACATACGTACATACATACATACATACATACATACATACATACATACATACATACATACATACATACATACAAGCAGGGTGTAGTGTTCCAACATTTGGGGCCAAAATATCTTTTGTGTTTATAATTTAATGATATTCCAGCATATTTCCCCATGGAGCTGGAACTCTGGCCAGATGCCTCTGTAGGGTGCCCTTTATTACATAGCACTCTGTCAGGTCCAGCCATCAAACCAGCAAGCATTCTAACTTTCAGTCTTTTTTCAATAGTTTTAAAAGAAAGACATGATAGAATGACAACATCACCAGTAGTTTGTTTCTCAAATATATTCTCATGAAAATTAACTTTACTGATTCTTAATATCAAGGAAATAGATATACCTGTACACAGGACTTGTTTTAAAGAGCAGGGATGCCATGAGTGCTTTGCAAAAATGACAAACTTAATTCTAATTATGAAACTGGCATTCATCATAAGCTTTTGATCAATAAAGGTCTATTACCAAGAGGTGTGTTACTATGAACGCATTTCCATTTCCATGTGAAAACAAAAAGATATCAGGGCAGAGGGGATTACAAGGACACGTATATATATTTCTTTCCTTTATTGCAGCACAGTATATAAAATATATTTTAAAAGGCAAATAATATATTACAAAGAACAACAAACACTATCCGGCATTACAACTTTAATATAAATGTCACTACTTACATTACTAGCCCAACTAGATGGTTTTAATTGTGATTAAACCCCTGTAATTAAAAATATTCTTTTAGTATATTGTTTGTAGTCTTTTTGTATATTGTTTGTATTATAAGATGATTCATTCAAGATTATTACAAAAATATTTTATAAATTAAATTTCAATTTTAAGACAGATGCTTAGCATAAGTCGACATCACTTCAGCCTGCTGCATGCTGAAACAATTTTCCTCAGCCGTGGTAAAGTGGGCATTAATTGGCCCACTGAGAACCTGGCAAGGCCAGAAATGGACCTCCCTCCATACTGTTCCAAAACTCAAGCCTTCCCACAATGCACTGTGCCACTGTGATGGATTGATTAGTTGTAATAAAGGGAGGCCGCTGTAATTCTGCGCACACAGCAGGCAGAACAACATGTCCCAAGCCAGGGATGCTGGAATGCTCCAGTTCATTCCCATGACACATGCGGTCATTTGGTGAAAGCTTTCTGCCAGATGGAATAAGGTTCACATTAAGCTTTGTAGAAGAGTGTGTGTGGGTGTGAGAGAGAGAAAGAGTGTGGAGATATGTGGTTTTGTGCTCGGTGTGATGTTTCATGTAATGTTTTGTTTCAGGGAAACGGTGCCAATATAAGCGCAATTCTTCCCATTGTTCAATTTCTTACCCCGAGACATTAGTCATAATCTTTCTGCATCTTTACAAGTACTGTATTCATTCCAATGGTGGTAAAAGTGACTCTGCAATCACTTAACAATGTTTTCTTTCACTCCACACAGCCTATTATTTATGAAGGTCAAGACAAGAATCCGGAGATGTGCCGAGTGCTGCTGACACACGAGATCATGTGCAGGTAAGACACCATCATGTATACCTCTTTCTTTTTTTTTTTACCCTCACTATTACACACTGTAAACCTGTGTGCACATCCTTGCTTCACATCTGGACACTGAGAGCTGCTGATGTGAACAATTCATTCCACAGAATTAATCCCCTAATTTTTATCTCTACTGCTGTGGCTTGATTTTCCTCATAATGCAGCATAATATTACCATTTAATTGTTCTCTATCTATTGCTTTTTTTAACCTACTGGTGATTACCATGGGCATTAATCAACACTCTTCGCTTTACTGGGAAAAGAAGAGAACAACCTATTTCCTCTAGCTCACTTATAACAAAAATCAGTTTTTAGAACAATTTTAAAAAGGTTTTTAAAATTTTAAGTCTAATTGTTAGAGCTATTTAATTATTTGCTTGTTTATTTGTTTGTTTGTTTATCAAGATGAATCATTTTAGAGAATTAAGTTTATATATCCATGTAATCTGCTTTCTTCAGTTCGACTACCGGCCTACATATTTTACTTTCATCTACACTATCATACAAACATACTCTAGTCATTTATTACTGTCCACAGCAGGCACAGATAAGGTCTTAACAGGATGATCTATCCCCGCTTCCCCAAACAGCATTTAAAATGTCCTTCTTCAAAACAGACAGAGCTCTGTCTATAAAGTTGCTAAAATGTCAGACAGAGCTTCTACTCTGAGTGGCTATGATTTTATCATGTCAGGGATTTTTAAACCTGTTAAAAATAAGACATACACATGGGAAAGTGCTATTTGCATGTCCTCCTCTGTAAGTAGGAATGAATAGAGGAAGAAAAAGAATTGAACAGACGCTGCACCTTATTATAGGCAAGTTTATAGATGGCATGTTGGTCCATGCCTCTCTATCCCGTTTTCCATCTCTATCCAGGTCATCCACTTTCTGCTCTCAAAGGGGAGAAAGGCAGAGAAAGGCATGCACCTTTAATTAAAATCAAAAGATGAATTCGATGCACTTAAAACTGGGTTGTGGAGATAGGCTCTCATCTATTTTTGGCTGAAGTGGGGAGCATTTGCACAGTTTTTTTCTCCTAAAAATATCCTACTCATGCTTGGTTAATTAGGACAAGGAAAAACTCATTACTCAATGAGAATCTTCATGTTATTCCTCTGTTAATGAATGCAGGTTACTTTGAGTTTGACAGTGAATTATGTGAGGGAACAGGGGCCCTCTTTCTCCCTCTTGCTAAAGTTTTTTTGCGTTCCTTTTCTCTCAACTAAAAATTCGAATATGTTTACTGTTATGAACAAGCAATGCATTAAGTAGCGCAAAAAGTAATAAATGTTTATGTAATTGATGTACTTTCGAGCAAATATTGAGGTGAAATCTTTTATCTGAAAATGATCTGTTTATTTGAATCACCACAACTTGTTAAATTAGAAAAATGCACAGGCTTTATGACACTATGGGAAAAAAATTTCACATTTTTATTTTGCGGTTTAAAAAGCATTAAATTATTTCAGTCGAGTCCTGCTTTGTCTGCTCCCGTTTTTTTTAATTATTTTTTTTTTAATATATATTTACATCAACGAATACTGCCATACACTTCTTCAAACACACACTGCGCTCTTTTTGATTAGTTACCTTCTGGGTCTTCTGACCCTATTGGAACTGGCACACGCCTGTAAGGTCCAGCAAGCATGTGTTAGAAGCACGCACAAAGATCTCCTCATTTTTCTCTATTGCGTCTCATTCTCAATCTTTCATAATAACCCAAAAAAAGAAAACACAGTGTAGAAAAAGACTCTCTCTCTCTCTCTCTCTCTCTCTCTCTCTCTCTCTCTCTCTCTCTCTCTCTCTCTCGCTCGCTTTCTCTCTCTCTCTCTCTCTCTCTCTCCCTCTCCTTCCTCCGTCTGTTACTGAGCCTCTCTGCTGAGCCTGCACTGCAATAGAGGCACAATTACCAGTCTGTGATTAGGCTGTTCTTCATTAATCAGGGCTGTTAATTGCCGCACAGGTTTGCCATTAGCCATATGGCACTGCGCGTGCGGGACAGAGGCTCGATGCCTTCTCCCATCTAACAGCACTGACAGGCAAAACAAGAAACAATTGCTCAAGAGCAACAGCACGGTGTTTATGATAGGACCCCAGTTCCTCAAATAAACAGATTCAGGAGGGTTTGATTCAGTCAAGTTTTGCAGCTTTTTTGTTTGAACTGCTAGCCAACCACAGAGGAGATCCATAGTAGCGAGTAATAGATCTGAATACGTGTCTTGGGATGGGTCGGTCCTAATGGCATCAACGAGGGCCACATCCTGGTAATTATGTGCTGCAATTTGGATTTAACTTCTTTAAATGCGGTGGCAGGAGGAAACACTCAAGATTAAAGATACACACTGGTGGGTCCACTGGGACGGGGCAGAGAAGAAAAAAGCCCCAAACAAAGCTGCAGCAATGCCTGGACTAATTAGCATAGTTTTTGTGTAGGGGGGTGAATGAGGGGTGGGGGATTTCTGATTATGTCGTCCCATGGGTCCTGGCTGATGATTGGATTATTGGGATATAGAAAGTCACATCATTCTATACCCCTCTCCCCTCTTTCCTCCTCTTCTTTCCCAGCATGCTTTACTCTGGTGATCCATGGGGACCTGAGTGTGACCCACTTCTGAAAGAACAGCACTAAAGACATGAGTACACCCAGAAGAGGGGGGAAAGCAATAGAGAGGGATGTGGAAGGAGAGAATGCAGGGGAACATGAGACCAAGGAAACGTCAAAAATGAACAAAGTGACACTAGGTCACCAAAGAAGCATCTACTGATGATTCATAAACACCCAATGAGCTCTTGCAGCCTCCGTGTCTCTTCAGTTTTGTGCTTCAGTCTCTTCTCTGACTCAGTAATGCATGTCTACTAGAGATGGCTCTGACTGTCTGTGTGTGTAAATGAGAGAGATTCAGGGGGTCTGAGAAATGAGTTGAGGTCAAGCTGGGACTGCGTTATCGCACTCATTAAGCCTGTAGCCCCTCACTCACAAAGCTGCTGCTATCACATGACTCCTTTCTCTCCAGCCCCCTCTGCCATCTGTGCAGGGAAACTTGAGCCCAGTGCTCCACCTGCTGCACCACAACAACCCCCACCTACAGGGAACATAGAACCCTGACCTTCCTCATCTTTCCTCCTTCTCCTTCTCCTTTCCTTCCTCTCTCATCTTATCTCATCTCATCTCATCTCATCTTAACAGTTTCCTTATTGTTTTTGAATAAGAAAATAAAAAAATAAATAAATTTAACATTTCTGAGGACTGAGTTCATCTATGCATATAAGAATTTTAAGGCACACAGAAAATATGGTGAAAAATGTCACATCACAAAACATTTTAGCTGTGTTGGCCATATTGCTTTTATGTAATGTCTACAAAATGTATTTCATGAAAAATAAGTGGAAGTTTTTACAGTATTTTAAAGCTAAAGGGTGTTTTAGATTATGTTTAAAAGCAAGTAGAAACCATCTAAAACCATCAGGAGTAATTGTTATGTTTTTCTATAAGGGGATGTAATCAGTAGTAATCAGATGTTTTTTTTTCTTGTCCAGTAACCCTTAAGTAATTATACAGTATTCTGAAAATGTACACCAAAAAGTTTTAACATTTTTCACTTTTCTGTGTGTAAAATGAAAGTATTTTAATGTATTATTGTATTATGTCATTTTATAGCAATTAATGTTCAGTCTTTTTTTGTTTGTTTATTACTACACTACTACATTTTACATAATATATATATATATAGATACTCTATCTATTTATGTAAAATGCAAATTAATTTTAACATTGGCACAAATGTTATTAATGCACAAATAATGGAGTGTGGATTTCTTTTTTGACAATTTTTATTTGAATTAAAACCTCCAACACAACACACATTTATTCACATTCATTACAAAATAATCTCCAACAAAAAAAAACATTTTAATCCCTAAACATTTTTTTTAGTGTTGCACCAAGTCTCAAGTCAACACAAAACTCCGTCATGATGCTCACATCCAGCCATTAAAACCATCCGTGTGGAAACATAGCGAACGTTCGGTTTGATGTCCTGATTTACGTATTTGAAAATTTTTTAGTGTATTTAAAGTATTTTTCCATAACCTGCCATCTGAAAATGTAAACAGTTTTTAAAATCACTCAGTGCAAAGAAAGAGAATATAAATCTTTTCTCATGTGTCCAAATAGAAAATCAAGTTCTTTGAAAAACATCTATAACCTTCGAAACATATATAGTTTTCATGCTCTATGTTGCGCATGGTTTTACTAATAATAAACATACATTTGCATAAAGCATCCATATTTGTTCATGCCTATGTTGATTAAAAACTTGAAAACTATAAATGTAAGGTACATTTAGAACAGATAGAAATGTGTGATTAAGTTGCAATTTTGAAGAGTTAACTCATGACATTCATTCAATAAATATATATATATGTTCCTCTCAATCACAAGCTTAATGAGGCAATAAACTGTGAGGTGTGTGTGTGTGTGTTGGCTGAAGGGGAGTTTTGCCCTGTAATTGCTACTTCTTCAGGTCAACTTAAACATGTGTAAAAAGCATATTAACTCGCTCCTTCTCTTTTTCTCTTTTTTCCACTTCTGTACACCCCCACTTCCCCTGCTGTGTCTTGTCTGTTTCTGTTTAGCCGCTGCTGTGACAAGAAGAGTTGTGGCAACCGTAACGAAACACCCTCTGATCCCGTCATCATAGACAGGTAAGAGGTGGATTAACACTTTTTGGCTCTGTGTGTGGGTGTGTGTGTGTTAGTATGTGTGTGTGTGTGTGTGTACATAAGCAAATGCGCAAAATGTAAGAAACCATTGGCTCCCTATTAGTAGTGCTTTGTGTGTGTGTGTGTGTGTGTGTGTGTGTGTGTGTGTGTGTGTGTGTGTGTGTGTGTGTGTGTGTGTGTGTGTGTGTGTGTGTGTGTGCGTGATAGACAGAAAGAGGGTGTGTGAAAATATGGGTATGTTTTTTGGATGCTCCAAGATAAAAAATCTCCATCTGCCGACTGAGGTTATAAGCTGATGACCTCTTCGGTGGATCGGCACTTCAGAAAGAATTGAAAAGTGCTAAACTATTTATTTCAATGAACCATTATTACAGTTTATGAGCAAGAGAGACACTCACTCCAGCACTTACACACCCACAGTCATTAGTAGTGTAGTGTGAGAGCTTGCTCTCTGCTTCTATGGCTTTTTACAGAAACATCCGTTCCAATCAAAGCCTGCGGTTCAAAGCACTCAGCATCACTTGTGAAGACCCAAACAGCCGTGTTTAAATTGTGTGAAGAAAAGAAGAATTTGTTTACAGAAGAGTTGCTGTACACATGAAACCAGTAGCAGGAACATGTTGAGCCTGTGCTGTAGACCACTGGGTTCAATGGTGTGTGTCTCCTGTGCATATAATTATTAACACACTCAGCCCTATATTAAGGCCTTGAAACCTGTGTGGGAATTAAAAGTAAAGAGTGTCAAAACAGAATAAATCTGACGGATCTTTTCTGTCAGTCAGAAGACACTTGGCTTAACAACAATTCCCCTACAAGGGTTAAATTTTACACCTGTAAGTTTTTTTTTTTTTAATAATACACTCTCATGAGTTGTGAAATGACCTATTAGAATCACAATACCTCAAACTTGTCCTTTACCAGCAAAAATCTTAGATGACAATAGATTTATATAAAAATAGCAGCAACATGCAACATGAGAAATATATATATTTTTATTAATTGTATATGGTTGGTTGATATTGTGAAGACATTGACAAGTTTGTTCTTATCTGAAAACCAATATAATAGAAAAACACACCAATACTTTAGAACAATGTGGATTATGTCCAGAAATTGGTCAACTCACAAGGACAGGTTTTTCACTTCCTTTAAAGATGGTTCTTTTTCTGAAAATTCCTTTTTAAGGTTTTTTTAGGGTTGTAGAGTGAAGGAAAGCCTGTAATGCAGGAGAGTTTAGAGTTGAAGTCGAGGGCAGATGTCTACACAAGAGTTTGTCATTTGTGTCCGTGTGTTTGTGTGTTAATGAGCCATGGTGCTATCAGATGAACACAGCTGTCGTAGTTTCACTTGAGCTCTGCATGTGTGGAGAGCTGTTTATGAGAAAGACTTCTACCTGGATGCTGGTTATGTGTGTGTGTGTGTGTGTGTGTGTGTGTGTGTGTGTGTGTGTGTGTGTGTGTGTGTGTGTGTGTGTGTGTGTGTGTGTGTGTGTGTTCGTGTATATCGAGCTCATTTCTGCTCCATTGGCCCAGAACACTTCACAGTTCACCACAGCTGCACCCTCACTATGCCACATGGCCTCACCTCCACCCATCTCACACACACACACACACACACACACACACACACACACACACACACACACACACACACACACACACACACACACACACACACGCACTTCTTTCTGCCTATCACTGCCCACTTTTCTTAACTGTTGTCCTGAATTCACTCATTTGTTGCAATGCATCCAATAATAGTTTTTTCCTTTTGATTGTATTATGGTATAAGCAGATTAGCAGCTGTGCTCTGGGTTGTGGACACTCCAGGGCTCAGGTGAGAGCACAACTAATTGATGGCAAAATAGATGCAGAATTAAACAGTTACTCCTCCATCACTCAGTACCTACAGGACTAGAAAATAGGTCATGTAAAACAGAGGTGATTGATGCATTTTAGTTTGATTAGAAGATATGATTTCCAGCAAATGCTGCTAAGTCTGGGGGTTCATTTAAACACACACCAAACGCATATGCATCCAAAATATGAATTCAAGCCTCTATTTCCCTCCGATGTTCTTTAGTTGAATAAATAAGAGCTCATTAGTGTGCTCTTGTTTCAAACAGCTGATTAGGTTTTACAGCAGTAATTAGCCAAGCTAGCACTAATTCCTCTGGAAGAGTAATGAGAATCATTTCCTAATTAGCTTCCTCTCATAAGCAACCGCAATACCGGCTGCTAAGACAAAACTGGAGAAATATCGAAAGAATAACGTCAACTCGCGATGCCCTATTAGATTGTTAAAAGAACAAATCTGAGCATCACTGGGGCACAGGTTCAGTGTTAGTGGAAAGCATGCTTGTTTTGAGGCGCGTGTAAGTAATAATCGCACACCAGGGCAGAAAGCATATTTTAATTAGAATACTCAGATGGAATTAAAAGCAGTCCATTACCATGTCTTCCGGCTTTCAATTGTATACACGTGAAAGAAAGCAAGAATGAGCGAGTAAGTGTCCGTCCTATACAACAGATTCGAATTCACATTCCCCGTCTTTTCTAACTTTTGACTCCCGAATCCATTTAATGCCCCAGTAAGATTATTTCAAATACTTTA
>NC_139587.1:13643388-13725888 GCF_946808225.1 Silurus aristotelis | reverse complement strand
GGAAACATAGCAAGGTTCTGTTTGGTGTCCTGATAATTTACGTAATTATTACAAAATAATAACTTCAAAACATTTGCAAGAATATTTTGTCTTTATGCTCTATGCTGATTATGGATTCAATAATAATAAACATACATTTGCATAAAGCATCCAAATTTGTCGATGCCCATGTTGATTAACTTTATAAAAACTTGAAAAGTATTAATTTAAGTTACATTTAAAATAGATAGAAATGTGTGATTAAGTTGCGATTAATCATGAGTTAACTGATGGCAATCATGTGATTAATCGCGATTAAATATTTGTAGTTATTGACAACCCTAACATTTATAGTTATATAGATAGATCGATAGAGAGAGAGAGAGAGAGAGAGAGAGAGGTTGAGATTTAGTTAGTATCTCTAATACATATCTGCTGCAAGACATTTGAAGTTCATGTCAATCGTTATTTATTCTACATTTAAACCATTATCTTCTGAGATATTGTGTAGTTTAAGCTGTGTGTGTGTGTGTGTGTGTGTGTGTGTGTGTGTGTGTGTGTGTGTGTGTGTGTGTGTGTGTGTGTGTGTGTGTTGGGTGCGTGCGTGTGTGTGTGTGCATGTGTGTTTACTTGGTGCTGGAGAGAGCAGACTCGCCCCAGGGCATGTTTAGCACAGATGTGCCTCTCTCTCTTCTTCCGCTGAGCTCCTCCATCCTCCGGTCTGTTCCCCTGACCCTGCATGAAGATCACCTTTCCTCCAAACACACACACACACACACACTCACTCACACACACACACACACACACACACACACACACACACACACACACACACACACAAACAAGCACTCAGCCATTTCCTCAGTCATCCATCTGTCTCTTTTGCTCTTTGTGCTAAATTTATCCCTGTCACAGGTGAATACATATAAACGCTCTTCACTTTGTCAGAGGTAGAGGTAGAACATTCCCCTCAAAAGCCCTAATGCAGGTTATATGATTAGCACACACAGACAAACACACACACATACACACACATGCGTATACACAGAAACCTAACTGGTTTATGCTTGAGCCTCACACTTTTCGCTCTCTGCCCTCCTTCTGCAGGATAAATACACTACTGTGCATGACCACCCAAATCAGTATTTAACTGTGTGTGCGTGTGCGTACGTGTGCACGTGTGTGTGCTTGCGCCTGCGCATGCATGTCTGTGTCTATGTACATTTCATAGGCCATTAGAGAAAAGTGGGTCTATTCAGTGGGTGACTGCACTTAAATATGTATTTAACACCGAACATGCCTTTTACTGTTGGCTCTGTGTGTGTGTGAGTGAGTGTGTGTGTGTGTGTGTGTATGTATGTGTGTGTGTGTGTGTGTGTGTGTGTGTGTGTGTGTGTGTGTGTGTGTGTGTGTGTGTGTGTGTGTGTGTGTGTGTGTGTGTTACTATTCCTTCTCAAGGGAGTCCATGCTCATATTCATGTCCTTCCACCTCATTCACTTCAGTCTGTGTCTACGCTCTCCAGTTTCACTACCACCCTCCATTCATATAACACTTACAGCTATCACCATGTCCTTTCTAAAATCCACAGCATTAGGAGCATTGTGTGCTCTGATTCATGCTATGCAAACGCTACATAAATCCTTGTTAATATTTGATGAAGCCTTTATGTTTGACCGTATTTTGAGAGGACGCTCATTCGGCATCACACAGAAAGCATAGAGTCGATTCAGGAAAGCTTATCATTCACACCAATCATTAGTGTGAGATCAATGATGTGTGTGCTAACACACCATCTGTCACTGTTCTGCTTGTTAAAATGTATATAGTAATTCGATCAATGTCCTGTACGTTACGAGTCTTAGCAGGGGATTCTGGGAGTTGGAGTGAATGAATGGCTCCTTGGTAGTATATTGCCATACAGCCCTCCGGTGTTGGCTGCTTCACTGGGCTGGCCTCGAGCTGCCCGCCTGTTTTATTTCTGGTCATTCTTTAGCTCTTTCTCTTCCTGTCTTCGTTTTTTCTGGGGCTGGCCAGAACTGCCCCTAGGGAAACGTGGGTAAGCATGATTGACAGGCAGATGCATTCTGAGGTAAAAGTTACTTTAAAACGTCAATGGGCTTTTATCTGGCACTGGACCCAGCTTTCACATTATACACACATCCACATACACACCCACCACCTCCTTGCCCTGTTATGGCTCTTTTTTTATTTTTATTTATTTATTTATTTATTTTTTATTTTGTATATGGTGCCATTTAATGGTGGTACAACCCTAATTAAATTTGGTACTGACGATTGAGGAAGAAAGTGTGTACACATAAACATTTTCTCTTTCAGTTTCTTATAAGTTGAATCTCTGTGCCTGAACACTGTAACCTTTTTAAGTATGGACAGAACAAAGGAGACATGACCAGTGTCCTACTCTTTATTCCTTATAAAAAGTTGAGTAGGTTCAGGATTGGGTGTTCTTGTAAAATCATATTATGGCATATATTACAATATGTATCATAACGATCATAACGCCTTTGATATCTTAAAAAAGTATATTATGATTCTTATAAGGGACTAATTAATGATGCTAAAATGTTTATTTATAATCTATTTATTTTTGTAAAACTGCTTTGGGACAATGTCTATACTGGGTGGCAGCTGCCAATACTTTATCATACTAATTACTTGTCATATATAACTTTGAAGCCGAAGTGCAGGCAATTATAAACAGGAAAATTTAATCTTATATGTATATACTGTCACACACACAATTATGTAAAAACACCCCACATCCAAAAACCTGCACACACACCATTGACTTAATCTGAAGCAGTACAGATAAAGGACCAGACAAAATAGATGCAATGTACCATGTAACAGCATATCTACACTATATCTACACTATATGGATAAAAGTGTTGGGATACCTGACCTTTCCAGCAATATGTGGTTCTTTCCCCATACTGTTACCACAAAAGTTGGAGGCACACAGTCGTATTGAAAGTCGTTGGATGCGATAGAATTAGATTTTCCTTCACTTGATCTAAGAGACCCAAACCTGTTACAGCTTAACAGTGACCCTGCACCCAAAGTGAGCTCTATGTGGGTTACATGAGTTAGAGTGGCAGATCTTAAATGGCCTGCTATAGAGCTCTGCCCTTAACCCTATGCCAACACCCCATGCCTTTCTTGCCCTACATCAGTACTTGATATTACTAATGCCCTTTTATACTAAATCTCTTTAAAGCACACTCCAAAATCTAATGGAACATCTTCCCAAAGGATTGGAGGGTGCATTAACAGCAAATTAAGATTACATTTGGAAAGGGATGTTCAAAAACCATCTTACTGTATGGTCAGGTGTCCACAAACATTTGCCCATGTAGTGTACTTCTACTACCCTACAGGGATGTGAACTTATCCATAACAATGCAGATGATGTCAGCAATGCAGACTCACATCTCCTTTATTGCACACTAGTCTAAGAATTCAAACCATGTCTGATTTATGGTCAGGCGCAACAAAGCCACTTGTAGCTGCTGTGTGAAATGATGTCAGAGTCCAGTAATACTACAAACAGGTTCTTGTGTTATTATTCAACATGTTGCATTATAGATACACACATATGTGCATGACTGTGCTCATATACAAACGCAATCACACACAGATGTTTTAAGAGCACAGAGAGAAGGTGGCCCCTGGAAAAGCAGATCAATGACTCAGGTTACAGGCCAGTGAATGCTGTGGAAAGAAAACGTTTCTGAAGCACAAAGAGTTCTGGGGATGAAAAATATATGGACATCTTGTTTCACCGCTGATGGAATTTCAAGTAAATACTCAAGCGCTTCCTTTGTCCAAACAATGAGAGTTTTTTCCTTTTGGAGCCATTATTGACTCACTATTTCTATTCGTGACTCAGATGAACACACACACACACACACACACACACACACACACAATATATGCCTTATCCTAAATGAAATAACAAGTAAAGGTAAAAAAAAAAGCTGCACTTTTATAATTTTATAAAAAAAAAGGAAGAAAGAAAGTAGGAAAGAGCCTCCTTCCCATCTTCTTGCTTTATCCTCTCTCCTGTATCCATGTTTTTCTCTCACAGAAAGGAACTGTGGGAGCCACACTGACCCAGATGAATTATGTCTCAGTTCTCTAGAGGTTGGCCATGAGCTATTTAGGACACTCTGCTGAGGAGAGAAACAAAGCAAGAGAAAGGGGCACATAAATGTCCTACAGTAGGATGCTTCACTTTTGTGTGCTAGTATGTGTGTGCGCGCACGCGTGTGTTTGTGTGTGCATATGTGTTAGTGAACATGTGTGCATGCTATGAGGACATTTCCCAGCATGCTCCGCTCAGGAAGAGGAGCCCTGCCTCCCACCGAGACTTGCATTGTTATTGTACCTTCCCCCTCCACCCAGCCCTGTCTGCAACCCTGACAAACACACACATTAGTTTTACTATATGTTTTATTGACATAATTAATACTTTAATTTCCCTATCCCCAACATTAACTTTGACCCAAATATACAGAAAGATATTTGTGTTCTGTATATTTGGGTTAAGGTTGATGTTGGGGTTAGGTAAATTAAAGTATATAAGTAAATTATATTATAAATGATCATACTGTTTATTGAGGGTTATTGTGTTTTTCTCATTAAGACTAGACAATTGTTCTTACAAGGTCAAAACTCTTGGATATTTCACTCCTTGTAGGGAACAAGAAATAAAAACATAGGTTTACTGTCAGACCACAAAAAAATGAATAAATAAAAAATCAATAGATTGTTGTGTATAAAAATCTATTATTTTATATATATTTTTTGTACTGTATATTTCAGGTCATTGCTTTTGATTTCCACCTATTACACATGTGTTATAGTGTGTTACATGATGCTATAATTTGGCTGTTGCTCTACTCATTGACAAATCTATAAAAATTATTATTTCACATAACACCACACTTCAAGATTTAAGGCTAAGCATTTTTAGCAAGCATCAGCTCCATATGACTCTTCCAGGAGAATTTTCTTTAGGTTAAATAAGAAGAAAAAAACTGAACAGCTGCTCATTTTACCACTCGATTTAAATCTCTTGATTCTGACAAGTGGGAGTTTGATCTTTGTTGGAGAAAGCAATTTGAATATTTACAGTAAGCCGGGAATAAAGGCATGAAAAACAAACATGTTGAACATATGTGCGTAAAGCACTTTTATCAGATATGATGGTCAAATTTAATTAACATGAGTGATGCCATAGCTTTGCCCTTTTGTATTGGATCCAGGGTTTTGTTTTATAGAAAACAAGGTAATGCAGGATTTTGTTCTCCTTTCTGTGGGGTGAAATGGAAGGGTGCAATTTTCTAATTCAGTCAAATAAAGCTCTCCTTTTGTCACCTGACAGGCACCAAGCATACAGAGGTCAGAGGTTGCGAGGCTGCTTTCAGGAGAGCACAAATCGATTAGCCGTCAAGCTGCTGGCGCTCAGTCCGGTTCATGGGGAGACGCTGGGCCCCAATTTCCATAATTGCTCACAGCCTTAAGTGCTGTTACCTTTAATAAACCAGGGAGGGTGGGTTGGGGGATTGGGTTGGGAAAAGGGGAGCAGAGGGAGGAGAGGAATGATCAGGCAAATAAAGCGAATGAATAATGAACATGCATGGGTGTTCTGAACAGAATTGATCGATCTATAAGTGAGTAAGAATAACTTTGCTGGAATTAAAAACTGAAAGTCCCTGCCATATTGAGATTCACTTTGTCCCTTTCATTCATTAGCTCTTTATCCAAAAAGATAAAGGTTACTAAATCTCATGTGATGAGAGGTTTACCTTATCGACATGGTTACAGTAACATTGTACATTGCCATAGTTGGACATACAATATACATCTTCCTCTTCCTCTGTCTCACTCCTCAGCATGAAGGGAGACATTCTCATCTACAACAACATGCACTGCTTTAATGGCATGCCGGGCATATTTCTGATTGGCCAAGTGATTGATTGGTGCTTGCCTCTCAGAGTTAATTCGATGTGGGTGGTGGACAGTGGTCCGGGCTTTAGTCTTTTGTTTCTAGGCTGTAGTGAGCCGACCGGCTCATCTGTTTATGGTTTAAGCTGACTCCATCCAGGAAGAGAGGTCAAAGGTCATTCAGAGGGCTGTGAAAGGTGCCTTGTGTGCCCATTACTGGTATGTTGAGTATGTTGATAGGAAGAGTTGTGTTGAGTGTGTTAAGTAAGAGAGTGTTGAGCAGATGGGAAAATACGTGGTGGTCCTGGCTCTAGAATTAAGTGTTGCTTCCACCTGAAATCTACAATGCTTAGTGTGCCAATACCCAAAGCAGGTCTGCTTTTATTATAAAGATACTTTATAAAGAGACTGATGACTGTTAGCTCACAGTGGCTCACTTAAGCCATAAAAGGCCTGTGATAGCTGCACACCAGCCTTTTATCGACCCTACACTCACATGTATTAATAAGTGCCTGTGTTCATGCTCGTATTCCCTCTCATCCCCTTATCTGAGCTTCCTCTCTTGTGACAGATGAGTATGTCTGGAGGGGAAGCGTGGTCAGACAATGGCCATTGGGTATATGTGTGTAAGAATGTATGTGCCTGTGTTTAATGAAGCCTCCAGAATGGTGTAGCTCTGATCCGTGCTGATTTAGTGCCACGCTTCATGCTGTTAATGGGCTCACACAGAGAAGGAGATGTGACGGCAGGGGCAGGCCATATTTAAGGAGCTCTGACTGCTCATTACTGACCATCACTGATCACTCACACACACCATCAGAGGCCTTACTTCTTCTTTAAGACTGTGCTGGGATTTCAGAGGCAAACAAATTATACACAAGATTTACATTTGCATGGCCATTTTCACAAATGAGGCTAGTAATGAGGGCTGTGAATGAGAAAAGAAATGTCATGGTGGAGGGTGCGAAGGAGGGGGAGAGAGCAGACAGGCTAATGTCATTCATGGCACAACATGGCCTTGCTTTATTGAGGCTCATGTTCCCTGACCTCTCCGTTACTACATCATCAAATTACAAATTCCATTGCAATGAAATGTTTACAGCATCACCCAGATCCATGCAATCTGCCTGTGTGTGTGTGCATATGAACATTGTGATTATACATGAGGCTGTAGGTGAGAAAACACCTCTTAGCAGCAACAATTCTGAAAAATGCAAATATATAACCAAATTGTCCCAACAAGTGGAGCAGCACAGGCCATATTCTGGAGAAAATACTTAATTACCTGTCCAGATTATAAGATATCACATTTTCAGATAAAAAAAAAAAACAGTCATCAGTATTCGTGATAGATTCAGAGCCAGACGGAGTCCAGACAAGAACTCAAAGAGCACAATCTGCATTGGTGGATCTTGTGCTTTATACATTACTAGGCCATGCCAGGGAGAGCAGAGCAGATATAGCAGCAGCATGTGTCCTGTAATATTGAGGTCAAAGTCACAGAGTTTTGAAAGACGAGAACTATTAAAAATGTATGGAGGATAGCATTGCCTTTTTTGCCCCTTTTTTATTATCTTGTTGTCCAATAGTAATGAGTTTGGTTACAGTGCCTTCATTATGTTGAATTTACTATCAGAATTTAGGTTTTGAATTGTAAATGAGAGCTCATAAATAAATGGCCTTATTTCCTAACTAATGCATCATAATTTAGGTGGCCATGAGTAGTGGGATGTTAATTAGCAAAATAGCTCTGAAAGGACACAGGATTTATGTGGCTTTTGCTTAGACTTTTTCTGAGCCTAAAAACAGTGAGGGGGAAGAGGAGGAAATACAGGTAGGCACAGCCCTCTGCCTGGCTAAATAAATTCATAAAAGGTATGCGTGATATATTTCCCTGCTGAGATCCTCACGGACAAATGCAGGAAATTTTTGTGACCTGAATTTTCACAGAAAATAACATAAATTTGACAGCAGTGGTGCTAATAGTGAAGCGCATCTTTCTCTCTCTCTCTCTCTCTCTCTCTCTCTCTCTCTCTCTCTCTCTCTCTCTCTCTCTCTCGCTCTCTCTCTCGCTCTCTCTCTCGCTCTCTCTCTTGCTCTCTCTCCTTTCTTCTCTTTCTTTTTAGAGAAGGTGTGAGGGAAAATTGTGTTTATTAGATGAATTTTTATAAGATTAAATTTAAGGTCACAAAGAAAAGAAAATGTGATGTTCCCACTCAGCTGGTAGTCTGGGAATCCCATTCCATAAGCTTCTCGAATGATGCACAAATGGAGATTTAGTTTTGTCCCACATCTCTGAATGATATGGCTTTTTCATGAGATTTTTCCTTTTTTATTTTAGCGCTAGGCCACTTTACAGAGAATGACAATATTGTAAGTGAGTGCCTTGATGCCTCTTCACTTTGGTTCTCTTGTCTCCCGCTGTCACCATTCAAAGGAATAGGACTGTCAGCTGCCAGGGCTATATATCAATATATCAATATATAAGGGGTGTGATGTGTGAATGCATGTGTGTGATATGTGATGTCTCAAAAAAGTTCTTCTGCTTTAGCAAAAAGGTTTAATTGAACTATTTCTTAACTGGTCTTATTTTGATTTCAAGCTGTGGCTTTACTGTGGTATTTTTCCCTAATGATAATGAGAAATACGGCTGGGTAAAAATGTATAAGCGTTCATTAGTCATCTAGATTCCTGCCCCTCGTCCCACACCATCTGCTCCACCCAACAGCCCAAAAACCAATAGTCACCTCATCAGCGCTGTCATCAACTACAGGAAGTCAGAAGAGGGATACCAAAACACACAGCCACTGACAGAACCCACTGTCGACAGGAAGCTGCAGCAAGTGAAAGCTGTGTGTGTGTGTGTGTGTGTGTGTGTGTGTGTGTGTGTGTGTGTGTGTGTGTGTGTGTGTGTGTGTGTGTGTGTGTGCTATGCTGTACCCTCTCTATAAAACATATACGATTAGAAAAAAATGTGCCTTATGAAAACAAATACAGCTTCTCAGACGAATATCAAGAGTTGCATATATAATTAAGTTCCTGCGAGAAAAAAAAATCCAAATACAAGTCCTATTATAGACTTTTGGGTGTAAAGTCTGCTCTGAATACATGCTATGCATGTGAAACAGAAACCAACTGCATTTGTATAAGAAGTGTGTTTGATAGTCTCCCTGATGTTGTACTTTGCTGCTGGAGTATGGGCACATAGGCTGTTTCCACGGGAACCCCATCCATCTCAGCCATCAACAGGCCTTGTGTAGCAGGGCCCCAACCTCTAGCCCATAACTAGATTGTTGGGAGGAAAAAAAGAAAGAAGGATGTAATTTACAATCGTGCTGCTAGTTTTTGTTTGTAATTTACTGTTAGATTTTATAAATCACTCATTATATAATAATACATTTCTATAATATAAATAATAAAAAACAGAAAAAAAAGACACCAAAAGGTATTTACATTTTATATATTTTTTCATGTTTGGAAAAGTAATGAATTGATGATTAATATATGGGATTTGGCCATAGTATCTGCCTCAAAAATAAATTTTTCCAAATATAAGAATAATTGTTTTTGTATATAACATATAATTTATATATATTATAACTATAATCTATAAATAAAAAAAATATAAAGTACATATTATATATATTGTCAAATGTTTGATAATACAAATTATTATTAATTAATGTTTGTCATGTTTTCTTATCATAAATAATGCAAAACCTACACCATATTAGAGATTTAATGTCCAAATGGGCTTTGTATGATTCTATCTGGACCCAGAAAACAGTTTATAATTTCATATCATGTTCAGGAAAAAAAATCCTCATGCTCATGTATGTAGATCTTGAGCATTAAGTTTCAGTTCAGTGTAACTGATGCTGTAGTAAGTGTAGAATGAATTTATAAATGTGATATATAGTATAGATATTTTCAGCAATTCCTCCTCCCTTATGCTTAAGAAAGGTTGCCTGAAGTGGATGAAGGAAGAGACTGAGACATCCAGCAGCCAGTCTCATGCCTCATTACAGCTTAAACAAGTGAGTCACTATGCAAGGAGGAGAAGAGCCAGAGAGCACACTTCCTTTTACTCATCCATTACTCGTTCATCCATCCATCCATCCATCCATCTATCCATCCATCCATCCATCCATCCATCCATCCATCTATCCATCCATCAATCCACCTTTCTGCAGTAAGTTAAATGCTCCCTGCTTACAGCAGCTTGGAGAGAACATTATTTCCTGGCAGGCCATGTAACTGTAGAAGAATCCAAAGTTCAATTAAAGTGTATGATTAAAGTACAAGATTAAAGTGTGAGTTATTGGCCTCTAATGTAGACACTAAAACAGCACCTTCAGGGAGATGCAAACGCTCTTGTAATTCCTTCAAGAAACATCAGTCTGACAGTAAACACACATTGAGCAGCACTTTCTTTCTTTTGCTTTGCAATATAATTTTTTTTTCTTTCAACCTTTGCTCTTCTGTCATATTTCCTCACCAAAGCACACTCTACATTGCAAACAACTGTGTTGTTGAGGTGTCCAGCCACTTGTGTCAGGGTGTGTAGATTTCTGCTGTTGCTTTTTATAATTTGTCCTGGAAATGTCTACAATTACTCAGGATAATGAACGCTGTTCTCCATCTCAGCAGTGACAATAGTAGGAAGACCTGTGCTGTGTGTCAGAAAGGGTGTGTGGGGCTGAATGTGTGTGGACTGGGCGCTAAAGATATGTGTGTGTGTGTGTGTGTGTGTGTGTGTGTGTGTGTGTGTGTGTGTGTGTGTGTGTGTGTGTGTGTGTGTGTGTGTGTGTGTTCTGTAGACCACTTACTGTTGTATACATATTTTGTACTAGAATAAATGAGTTGAGATTATTTTTAACTACATGTTAAATATAATAATAATAATAATAACTACCGCACACTAGTGTAGGATGTCTAGAAATCTGTGTAGCTCAGTCTCCTCTCTCACTTTAGCAGGCACACATCGATCCAACTTTCACCAATATACACTGACTAACACACTCTTGGTATTTTTGAGTGGCTCGTCAGGCTCAGCGCTGCGCATTCCACCTGAGTGTGGTGTGACAGCTGATGTCAGAAACAGTCATGATGGGAAATATGGGGTGAACTGCACTTAACAGAGATGTTGACGGATGGCAACATTTATATCACTCATCTACAGGACATGGTAAAGGGAGTCAGAGTGAGAGTACAGCAGAGAGAGTTTGTAGTGGTAGGATTTATACTCAGATAGATCACTGTATTTCTGGATTGTAATGTAAAACCATTGCATTTTTTTTCTAATTTATTTAAGTCAAAGTTAAACAGCAGACATCGAAGGCAAGGCAGTCATGTAGCTCAGATTTCACTTTTTTGTTCTTCTTTCCCCATTTATTTACCATATTTGCTTTAAATGCATATAAGTCAGAGACAATTAGCATTTTTCATTTCAAACACACACACACACACACACACACACACACACACACACACAAACACACACACACACACATGCACACAAATAGAGGAACAAAGCATAGCTACAAGCTGATTAAGCCTAAGCAATTAATTAAAAGAGAAGCCGTCACTACGTATGCAAATACAGTCTGAAATAGAATGTGATCAAAAAGCGGCATGAACACATAACCTTATTTTAATCATTAACAAATAAGGTTTATTAATGTAATTTTTTTATTCCATCTTTTTTGAAAGTAACTGGTTTTCTTGCTGCATGGAAAAGGCGTGGAAGTTATTTTGTAGTATTTGTACATTTATACAGTTATTACAGACACTGAAATGGCAGCTGTAGTTTAGAAAAAACACGTCTATGTCTTTTAATTGAAGTATAAATAATGCATTTTCACTGTAAACTTAGATGAATAGAATGTCTTTTCCTTATTTTCCTTAGCCTCAGATTATGCAGTAATTAAAAATAGATATATACAATTGTTTAGGTTTAAAGTCTATCATTTTAGCACATTTCCCCCATATTTGATCTATGTGTAATGTTTTTTTATTGCGTTTATGTGCCTCCACACACAGTAACATTCCTGCTCCAGCCCGGCCCTAGAGAACAACATTCCAGCACTGTTTCCTATTTGCTTCCCATTAGTGCCGGCGTGTAGCCCGCTGACCTTGTGCAGATGCTCCCAAAGCTCAGCCAGGAGTGATATCCAGTCTAAACACACAACGGAGTGTGTCCATGGTTATAAAATTACAGTCCTTTAACATTCGTTTTTTTTTTAATAGCCAGATTTTTACAAGCTGAAATTTGCTTGATAGATCCAATCATCATTTGTAGCTTGAGAAATTAAAACATGTACCCCACTCTTTTATTTTTGCTAGGGCAGCTGCAGTCACAAGCGAAAGTAGACGGAACTCTATGTAATATGCATTGCCTGATGTTTTAGTTCTAATTTTATGACACTTGAATAATCGAAATAGGATCCTCTATTTTTGTGCAGCTAACAGCATACAGTGGTACAACACCAGCAGATTGTTAACTTGGTTAAGAGTAAGCAGTTTTTCTTCTTTTTGGCCATTTGCTGTTTTTGTGGCTTGGAAATATGGGAGTATGGCATTTGAAATCCACCAGTTCAGTTTCTTTAAATCCACGTTAATTTACATCAGTAGAATGCCATGGATATTTCTTCCATATTAAACACTCCATGATTGCAATCTTCTTTCTGTCATGTTTTTATTGTCACAGAAATAAATCCAAAAGACAAAAACATCTGTAAAATGTTCGCTGTTTGACTGGATGTGATTTAGGTTCCAGTTTGGTATGAAAAGTTCTGACGAATCAAAGATGTGTAATAAGTGGGAATTACAGACAAAAGAGAAGAACATTTTTTTAAAGCCTGTATATGTAAGATTTCCTCCTTTGATTTCCACTCAGATCCCTTTTACGATTACTCTGCAACTCACAGAAATAAGGGTGTACAGTACACTTGTTCTCAATAGGCACAATGCTATACAGTGATTTTAAAAACCGATCACACGCACCCACACACCCTATGCCATCAGGAACACAGTTCACTGCTCTTTGTAAGAGAAGAATACATAATATGGTGTTCTTTATTTATTTTGTATCATTGGCCTGAATTTTAACAGTGAAGCTGCATTTTACTGACCAATTATGCAAGCATTCTGCCCTAGAACCTGCTCATCTTATTTGGGTCGGGGGTTGTGACCTTTACATGCTGTGCGCTTAGTAGTAGGCTGAGTCAGAAGCTGGTGTAGGAAGAAGGCTCGAATAAAACAATCTTCACGGTCATGGTTGTTTTGGGAACAGAGGCACTAAGTAATTCACATACATGGGCAGGAAAGTGTAAGTTATGATCTCAGAAGCTGTATTTTCTTTGTCTTGTCCCTTTGTGCTATGTAGCTTATATGTAATGGAATTCTTGCTCAAAATATGTTTTGTAAGCCCACATCTTGTAAATATCGGGCTATGACTACATTTAGTTCTCCAACAGTCATAGAGATTGGATGGTATGCTTGAAGAAACTGTGAATGTAATATACAACTTGAACAAAAACTCACTGTGCAGTTGATGATTTGATGTGGTCATTGTCAATAAATCAATTGCTGGTTTCAATCATGTATTTGAAGATGTAAGGTTGTTTTTGGACTATATTTTTGGGTAAAACTTTAATCAGTGGCAGTGCCCCAGTGCAAAAATGAAACAAACACAAATCAGACAACAAACGTGTCTTGCTTAAATCTTGCTTAAAGACGGAAAATGTCACAGAACTCGTTTTTTTTATTAGTAATATTTTTTTCTGAAATCTTTTCGAATCGCTCATTTTCAGTAACTATTATGTAAAAGTGCTTCAAATGTACGTGTGTTTATATACTGTAGGTGCGTGCAAAATTAAAGATTTTTCCTGATTCGATTTTCTGCAGGTGTGTGGCCCCTCACCATTTTCATGTGCTGTGCACTTTATGATGCCGTGGCTAAGGTTAATAGTCTGAAGGTTCAAATCATGCTGCTATATAGGTTTATAACGTGTCTACTTTATTTGTGTGTGCCAGTACATACACTTGGCCCTTATTCGACATTCCTTCTAAGTTAAGTATAGTCAACTACAACTTTAATTAGGAAGTGTAGTCCTGTGTGTGTGTGTGTGTGTGTGTGTGTGTGTGTGTGTGTGTGTGTGTGTGTGTGTGTGTGTGTGTGTGTGATTGTGTGTGATTGTGTGTGATTGTGTGTGATTGTGTGTGTTTTTGTCAGCGCATTGTTGTGCCCACATGATAATTGAATGTGCGCTCAGCCCACATCCGAGCCAGCGTTCCAGCTCACACCTTAATTAGTTTAGCTTTGTGTCTGGCTGCTGTGCCATCAGTGGCCAATCGATAGCACTCCGGAGAACAGAGGGCTCCTATTGGAAACAGATACGCCAGCTGTGTGACCGCCGCTGCTTTCCTCTCTCAGTAGGGGACGTTAAATAGGGCCAGCTCTATGGCTCTGACTTAATTGTACTGATAAATGTGGCCTGGTGTGTGTGTGCATGCATGTGTCAGTGTACACTGTTCAGTCTTCTCAGTGTTGTGCACGCCCTCAAAAAAATGACTTGAGCAATGCAGCTCTATTGGAATTCAATGGCTGCTTTGTTTAAAGCTCATATCCCATGCTTCACCTTTATGAGTTTTGCTTTGTGAGCAGTATTCACATTCTACTGTGCTCTCCCTCCTGCATCTCTAAACTAAGGTCAGTATGGGCCTGAACATCAGTGGATAATTTTACTCCCCCCTCCATCCCCCTCAAAACCGTTTAAAGAAAATTTGTTGAAACTATCGAAGCTACATCTTTAGCTTTGAGGAGTCACTTATTAAATAGAAAAAAAGTATCATTAGAATAAAACAATTATGCACTTACACGATCATACAACAACAAAAAAAAACTCTATATAGACACACACAGTACTCCCATCACAACAAACGATCATACATCACATTTGCCCAATTTTATGGCTGCATATTATTTGCTGCTGTTAAAAGCTAGCGAGGAGGAGATAATTGCGAGAACTGGCAGTATTAGTTAAGTGTGTGTAATGGTGGGCTCTGGGAACGCTAAATGGTGGTTGTAATATTTAGTTCCTGTGCTCATTACCTCCTGATCTGCCTCTAGTGACCCTGCAGCGGCAGGCCTGCCCGCTGCCGCACTCTCTAATGAGCAATGGAAATTACCGCTTCAAGAAATGAAACACAATTTATTTAGGGGGAGTCGTGGTGCGCAATGACATTACAGCAAACAACTCTGAAAAATTGACCCAATAACGCAGCCTTGCAGATATGTTGTTAGACAGAAAGTTCATACGAGTGAGAGAAGTTAGCAGAATGAACAGGCTTTGAATGTGACCTCATATTTAGCTGAGTCCAATATGGAACACATATTTTCGAACAGCAATTCAGAACTGGATTGTCTGCAGGATGCATCAGTCATTAAGGGTGCCCTGTCCTCTTGAATGCTGCTTGCTGCAAGATTTGGGACGCTGCAGTCATTTGTCAGGCCAGAATGATGTAATTGGTCAGTGCCAAAGTAGTTGCTAGTTTGGGGCAGTTCTTTACTCTGCTCCCTATGAGAACACTGCCTTAACACTCCTCTACAGGCCTTCTACATTCATCAGTGTCCGCCAGGCTACCATCTTGCTGAAGCAGGCCTTTTAACACACTCACACACATATGTCACACTGACTTGTGTTTGCGTGTCTGATTAAAGCTGCAGTGTAAGATCGGACAGTGCTTCTGTTGCACACTACAGAAGCAATACATGAATATACCTTGAATTAATTGAAAACAGAATCGCAGTTTTAAAATGAATGAAATAATACATATTTAGTTTTTACTAAAGCTGTCGTTCCATATTGAACAGGTTACAGTACTAAAAAATGTGTCATAGTTTGTATTCTTATAATGATACATAGCACACTGTTCTCTTAAAAAAGGTTCTTCGGGGCTTCTTTAACCAGTTAGCAATTCAAGCTTCAAAGGTTCTAGCTGGAATATAAAAAACCCACAGTTTTTAAATACTTAGAAACAAAGCTATTTCTACCTGTGGAAAACCCCTTTAGGATGCCAGATGCAGCTTTTTTTTTTAACGGACAACTGATGCATAGAGATTAAAAGAGATTAAAAGAAATGCTCTTGAGTATTGTTTTAAGGGAATGCTTTAGGTTTCCAAAAAAATTATTTACAGTATGTAAAGTAGCGGAGTGTGCTCGAGCAGATCCACAGGACTGGGACTAAAATGCAACTGGTCTAGTCCATGAAATTTGAAAAACATCTCCAGAGAGAAACTGAAACACACACCTACTCAGACAGTGCCTTTGGCACAAGCTAAGTCTTCTTGAACTACAAGGGCCACTTGAGATTTCAGTAGAGCAGGACAAATTTCACTTAAGCAGAAAGTGAAGAAAGGAGAGAGGGGTAAGAGGAATGGAACTGAAACACAGAGCGAATACAGGGTGGGAGAATGGAGAAAGAGCACAACTGTTTGATTATAAGGATAGCCCTGTGTTGCTCACTCCTCTAACAGCTCGTATTCTGCTAGAGTATCGGGGATAAGTCTGAGCTCTTCTCCACCGTGACACTCTTTGCACCTTAATGTCAGGAATAAGCAAAGCCTTGGAGATTCATTAGGAAATTGTATCGAATCAAGGGAGTGCAGGGTCTGAAAAACATCCCCCTAATAAGACGGCTCGTAACATAAAAGGGCCCCTCAGCCAAGGTCCTTTATTTTCAAATCGCACCAGTGCCTTTGAAGAGGGCTTAGGTGCAGAAAAAGGGAATAGATGAAGAGAGGGAGACAGCAGAAAGGTAGGAGGGATATCCTTCAAGAAGTGTGCATGTCCCAAGAGAGAACTGATCGGGGAACAGGAAGGGTTGTGTATGTAGTGCAGTCTCAGCAGGCTGTCAGGCTTTGTGTGTGAGTGTTTTCAGCATGCTTATGCAAGCGCACCTGGATAAAACATTGGCTGAGGAAAGGAAGAGCATAGTGGCATTGAAGCTGTTTCTCTCTCTTTCTCTCTCTCTCTCTCTCTCTCTCTCTCTCTCTCTCTCTCTCTCTCTCTCTCTCTCTTCTCTCTCTCTCTCTCTCTCTCTCTCTCTCTCTCTCTCTCTCTCTCTCTCTCTCTCTCTCTCTCTCTCTCTCTGCTTGTTTATGTGTGTGTAATTAATAATACACCAGCTCTTGTACCATGTCATTTGCTCACTATGGTGTTATTTGTTAGACAGACAATCTTGGAAGGTACACTTCTAATTTGCTGTGTTCATAGATGGCAAGTGAGAGGTATATGAAAAAAATGTGTGTGTGTGTGTGTGTGTGTGTGTGTGTGTGTGTGTGTGTGTGTGTGTGTGTGTGTGTGTGTGAGAGAGAGAGAGAGAGAGAGAGAGAGAGAGAGAGAGAGAGAGAGAGAGAGAGAGAGAGAGAGAGAGAGTATGAGTGTTTTGGTGTACAGTATGTGGTGGGATCAGGGCTAAATCGATGTGGATTTATAATTTACTACTGCACAAGTCTATCAATATATGTAAGGCCTGCATCCTGCTTCATCTATATTGCATTAGGACAGAGGTTCTCACACACAAAATGCCCTGTGGAGGAAGGCCAGACACACACTCACTCACCAATACACACACACACTTACGCACAAATATGCACTGTATTCTCTTTTGCTGTCCATTGAAGTTAATAGTGAGTTTATTTGATCTGAACTTTAGCATTCCAGTTTAACAAAATTAAAATATTACAGAACCTGGGGAGAATGAATGATGGATGATGATAGAATCCTGTATTCACTTCTTGCTGGAAATATACGATGTCCTGTTAACATGTTTACTTCAATATTTATTCAACGACTTTTATACAAACAGGTAGAACAGTAATGTGCAGATACAGTACATAATAATAGAAATTAATAGAAATACCTGTACTCCTGCTTATTCAGTTAATCATCCAGTCAGCTAATTTGGCACTAGTGAAGGCTATAAAATCATGCAAACACAGCCCAAGCACTTCACTGAGTGTTGCATGATTGATCTGCCGCCATCTTTACACATAACAGTCCTTAGAGTTTGCATAGAATGGTCAGGAAACAACAAAACCTTCAGTCAGCATCAGTTCTGTATGCAAAAATGATGAGGGAGATCAGAAGAATATGGCACGACTGATTTAAGCTGACAGGAAGTCTACAGTATCTAAATAACAACTCCAAGTTTTAAGTTTGTTGTCATGTACATAATAGGGTCTATATACTATGAACATGTTTTCGTTTGCCCACTCTTATCCAGACACAGGGTGAAAATGACAAATTAACTCTTATATACGTGCAAAAAGTAGTAAACACAGCCAAACCATGGTGAACAGGACAGTTTTTTCACATATTGGACTTCACTACAACACTGGGGTGGATGAGTTACAACAGGATTCTGAGTCTCTAAGGGGCACAGACTGGAAAGAACTGTAGCATACTTGCTGTTTCACCTCCAGTCTATTCTGTGAGGTTGTTGTGTGTGAAAATCCCAGGAGATGAGCAGTTTCTAAAATACTCATACCGGCCTCTCTGGCACTATCATACCATGGACAAAGATACTGAGGTCACTTTTTTCATTCTTTAGTTTTATGTAAACATTGACTGAACCTCATGAGTATCTACATAATATCATACATTTTCACAAGTTCATATACTAATATATATATATATATATATATATATATATATATATATATATATATATATATATATATATATATATATATATACACACACACACACACACACACACACACACACACAAGACAATGTGCAGACACACTATTCCTTCTCTGTGCCCCTGCATATTATTGGTCTCCATAGGACTGTTGTAGATAAGATTCCTAATGAAAGCTCATTCTGTTCACAGTGCAAATTGTGATGATAGCGGTGCTCTGGTGTCTCTGTTTTCTGCTTTATTAGCCTTTTATTTCCCGCCATGAAATAGAATTTACATCCAGCAATAACATCCTGCCATTTGACTCGTTTCAGTAACAAATACAATTGCTCGAAAAAAAAGTGAATTAACACAGAGCTCTCCCTCCCACCTGCTCACTGAGTGGTAGTGTTGAGGAGAAGGCTGTGTATTGTATATCAGTGAGATGATGGTGGGAGGTTTTGTGTGTGTGTGTGTGTGTGTGTGTGTGTGTGTGTGTGTGTGTGTGTGTGTGTGTGTGTGTGTGTCAGCAGAACAGTGGAAGAGGTCACACAGGTTCTCTCCCTTTACTGATGTTTACTGAAAAAGTCAATCCCATCCTACAGACCTTCAGCAAATCTCCTGCTCAAACACACACTCTCATACTGATGATGTGCTCTCTCTCTCTCTCTGTCTCTCTCTCTGTCTCTCACTCACTCACACACACAAACACACACACACAGTGTTGCTGCTTTTTACTTGGTTAATAACCTGTAATTGTGTGTATATAAGACAAAACTGAAATGTTATGTCTCTCTCTCGTTATGTCTCTCTCTCTCTCTCTCTCTCTCTCTCTCTCTCTCTCTCTCTCTCTCTCTCTCTTCTCTCTCTCTTTCTCTCTTCCTCTTTCTCTCTGTGTCAGATTGATTAACTCAATGCATTGATTACCCTCACAGCCTCTTTACCACTAAATGAAATGAGGAACATTTGTGTAATGCGCGCGCGCGCGCACGCACACACACGCACACACACCTGCTCCACACCTCTTTTGACCCCCGCAGTAATGAGTGTCGTCATGGCAACTTGCAGCCAGCATCACAGAAAAAAACAAGGCTAATTAGCGTTGGAGCAGCTGATTGGTTTGCGGCAGTAATTAACACAGGTGAGGTTAATTAGTTCCCATGAAACCATCATGTCTTGGCATGTACACAAGAGAAAAAGAGGAGAAGAGTGGGAGGGCAAAAATCACACACACACACACACACACACACACACAGTTATACCCTGTTACGTTATTACTTGTGAAAGTTGGGAAGGATTTTAATATGCACAGAGAACGCTCTCTCCTGGGACCAGTGGAGGAAAATTCAGCCTCATTAATGAAACCAGGACAAACCTGTCCTAGGTGCTCTCAGTCAGTTCTGCCACAGAGGATTACAGCTACAACGAGTGTCTGTTTTTACTCCCTCTAATCACGTGTGTGTGTGTGTGTGTGTGTGTGTGTGTGTGTGTGTGTGTGTGTGTGTGTGTGTGTGTGTGTGGTAGGGTGGTGACGGTTGCAGTAGCACAGGGCTTAGTACTAGGGGCAGTGTTTCTGTAGGTTACATCAAGTTAAGATGGAATAATGCTGCCAGCTTGGTAACTCTGGGTGACAATTGAAATGTTAAATGTCACTGAAGTGTCACCAAACTAAGCTTTACTACTCTGACCTGCCCACACAACTGTGTGTGTGTGTGTGTGTGTGTGTGTGTGTGTGTGTGTGTGTGTGTGTGTGTGTGTTTTAACAGGTCTTCTGTGTTGTGTGTGTGTTCCGCTCACTTCCAGACCAGGGTTGTGCATGGGCCGGAGGAAATTACAGTGTATAAATTCAACAGACAGATAACGAGGTTAAAATGGGACCAGACATGGGACATGAGAAATTACTCAATACCAGGACATGCTGTTCTAACACAATCTTCTGGTTTTCCACATGGTTCTTTTTACAAATAATGAGCTCTTTTGTAGAATAATTTAAGCTATTGGTTATATGAGATATTATATATATATATATATATATATATATATATATATATATATATATATATATATATATATATATATATATACAGTATTTGAGAATCCACAGTTCAGGTCCTGATTTGTTCCTGCACTGTTAAATAAACCTTCTGTCAATTTAGTTCTACAATATTTTTTTAGAACTATACTGTATAATGTGGCTGGACACAAGGACACTTTAGAGGGTAAGCAGTCTGAATGCCCTAACAATTGTTACTACAGTCACAGACATGAAAAAACAACAACATACACTGGCACACATGTCACACATAGGAAGCATGTTGCATGCAGCAGCTCATAATAAACACATCAGAACATTAAACTTACTAATGTTATTAAATGTTACATACTGTCTCCAGACTACTAACTTATTATTAGCATAATGCCCTCTATTATTTAGTTACATTAATATTCTCATGAAAGAGCAGCATTCGCTACAGCAGCATTTATACCCACCAACATAAGTAGGACATGAAAAATTATTTTTTTACAAACCACTTTTTATATCAGGGTCTCAGTCAAACAGCACTAAAGGTCAGTTGTATTTACTTGGCATGCAAGCTTTTCTTAGATAGATGGGAGGAAGCATTCTAATCGGCCATAATCATAGTTGCATTAAACTGATCTCTAATGATTGGATCTAATAACAGTTTATTTTAGGCAAGTGATTTACTGTCGTAGGGGAAATATACAAGGATCTTAAGTACTGGGGGATACGCAAGACATGAATTCAGCACAGACATACTCCAATAATGATTCTAATAATGACACCCTACCCCCCCGAACTATCCAGAGACATGCAAACAAACACACATACACATTGTAACAGTGACTATGCTGAAATGATGAAAATAATATATGTAGAATCTCACGTTTGGAATGAGAAGAAATACATATATTTTACCTTCTGCTCTCTTGCTGTCTTTTTTCTGTCTTTATTTCTTTCTGTCTCTGTCACTGGCGACTTTATAAAGGGTCAGAGAAGTCCACCAAATGCCATAATAAAGCTACTGACTGAACTTGAAGCCAAGCTGAGACCTGCAAGTTAAAATGAGATGGAAAACACATACAGGCTGCCTCCAGTGTTCCTCTATAAACCTCTATATCCCGAAGGGATCCTTGTGTGCCTGGAGTCACAATGACCAAGGCTGAATAACAAGCTGTGTGAGGGCTCCAGCTTCCTATGGATACTGCTCATTTCCTAGTGTTTCCTTATTTCCTATTCTTCGTTCCATCATCATCAAAATATTTACTGGCCCACAACATGCTATAAGACCTACACTCTGTGTGTGTGTGTGTGTGTGTGTGTGTGTGTGTGTGTGTGTGTGTGTGTGTGTGTGTGTGTGTGTGTGTGTGTGTGTGTGAATAAAGTGATATTTGCTAGATAGTGTAACTATGAATTATTGCAAAGTATAGTTCTTTTGGCGCATAATGGATATGACCATTAAATTTTGAATGCTGTCAGGTTTAGTTCATGCACCTAAGCTATTTCATAAAAATAGCTTAAATATAATGTTTTAGGTTTATGCACCATGTTTTATAAGCTGTCTACTATAACATTAAAGTTTGGTGTGTGTGTGTGTGTGTGTGTGTGTGTGTGTGTGTGTGTGTGTGTGTGTGTGTGTGTGTGTGTGTGTGTGTGTGTGTGTGTGTGTGGGTGTAACACATCTTCGCCTGTGATGTATACTAAAAAGCTGCATCTTTGATTAGCAGCAACTTCAGAAGGAGGGACAGTTCTTCTGACTAGACTGCTTTCATGTCCTGTTTGTGAGGCGGCAACATGAAAGCTTTCACTCACTTCCCCTTCATCTCTTTAGCAAACATTATCATGGCAGTGAACTGATGGCTTACTTTTCAAAATTGTGTATTGGTCTGACAAAATAGGTAACGGCCATCTAGGTTAAAAAAAAGAAAAACGGCATAACAGAGTAAAAACTCAGAAAATAAATTAGATATAGCCCTGAATTGGCCTTCGTGGAGAGTTGTGTGTGT
The DNA here is from genome assembly GCF_946808225.1 of Silurus aristotelis. Lineage (NCBI taxonomy): Eukaryota > Metazoa > Chordata > Actinopteri > Siluriformes > Siluridae > Silurus > Silurus aristotelis. The sequence goes on along the minus strand of NC_139587.1, from coordinate 13,703,222 downwards.
GTGTGTGTGTGTGTGTGTGTGTCTGTGTGTGTGTGTGTGTGTGTGTGTGTGTGTGTGTGCGCGTGCGCGCGCACGTATGCGTGTGTGTGTGTGTGTGTGTGTGTGTGTGAGTGAGTGAGAGTGATGTATTTTTCATGCTCACACATATGAAAGTGGTGGAGGAACACCACAAAAGGATTAAAAAATACTCCAGACTCCATATAGTCCTGCTCTTCACATGTTTTCACTCTCTGCCTTTCTCTAAATTCTCCTGTGTTTCTAGGGCTTTCTGTGTAGCAGCGAGGGAGAACTACACTTTTAAAGGTTCTTTTGCATTTCCTCTGGGGAACCCATTCAGGTTCTATGCAGAACAGATGAATGCGTCCCTATGAGATGGGTTTTCCTATCAAACAACTAATTATCCAGTATGCCCTTAAAGAAGAAATGTAGAAAACAGCAGTGGCCTTATCATCCTGCTTATTACTCATTATACAGTATATAAAAGTATCAGTGCATTAAAAAGTGTGAACAATTTATTTTTTTATTTATTTCTCTCAGGGGATATCCTGAAATGTAATTCCTTTGAATACATTTTAAAAGCATCTTTCACCTTTTCTTTTGTTAGACTCCTGATGTCTGCTATGATTTTGTAGTTGAATGTGTCCCCATAGCCTGTGGTATGCTTGGTCACAGATAACAATGGCATAGCAGGGTAGCTTGTTGTGGTGAAAAGGATGCCGCAGGCATTGCTAAGCAGACTGGTGTTTGTCCCTGCAGTGAACCTTCACTGTCCCCCCACCTTCTGTCGCTAAGGCAAATCTTCCTGGCAAAACACCTGTCTCCAGGTGCTCATGCTGTAAAACAATCAGGGTTCAGGCCATGGCTCAAGAAATCACAGATTAAATGAAACAGTTGGACATGCTGCTAAACAATGAACACATGATAGAAAAAAAAAACTGATAGTTTATTGGATAAGTGGACACTAGTGAAGGACATCTTCTTCAAAACACTTCAGATGAGCTAATCTCTCACCATCTGTCACTGTAACATTACTCATGAATGATATGATTTCCTGAAATATTTCAAACAGGGATCCTGTGCATTGCTAATGTAATGTACAGTATTATTTTGTTGGCTGTTTAGTTGAATGATTTTAGGGGTCAGTGAAAAATCACTTCTTTCCCTTTAAATTGCAGTCAAAATCATGTTGACATGGTTGTGCACATGGCAGCACAAGGAAGCACATCCTCTTCTACTGCAACTATTAAGTTAGATGTTTGCTGTACACAAGAACAAGAAAAATAATCATTATATAATCAGCATAATCAGTGCAACGATCTTCAGCAGTGGGCGTCTAGTTGTGGTGTTTAATTGATGCTAAGGGGCGTTTGAAGTCTGGAGAATGCTTGTGATGCCAGTCTCGATGCCAATCTCACCAGACTGCCGCACCCTGTGCTAACTCGCGCAGCTTCTCATTTCTGCTGCCCAGAAAATGAAATAAGTTATTTGGCCCAGAAATCCACCGTCTGGTTGTGCCCCTTTCCATGGCATCTTGGAACTGTGGAAAAAGGTTTGTAATTATTTGGTTTCTATTGGTTTTGCAGCTAATGAGCTGGCCTGGTGGAGGCAAGCCTAAGTACAGAAGGAGTAATTTGCCTAATGCTTTTGAGGCCGGCAGTGCGAAAGGCTCAGGTCAAAAAAAGGAAGCCATGGGGGGGAGGTCAGGAGCCCAACCCACAGTAATGAAGGCAATTGGCTGGTCATTTTGTGATTCAGTCAAGCATGAGCTGCACATATGTAGCCCTGCCTATGTGCTTATCTCTCTCTAAGAGGGAGCGCCAAGAGCAGTGGGCTTTTTGAACTCAAGCCGGAGGAAAGGTCAGCCCACCCAGCCTGCATAACATTCAGCGCTACTTTAAGAAACTTCATTCAACTTCTTGAGAGCAGGACATTGCTTTATGATACATTGCCTTATTGCAGTAATGTCCTGGATGTGGAATTAGGCAGTACTGTGTGCAATTGCTCACCAGTGGGGGCAAAAAAATTCCAATCACAAGATAAAAATTTTTTTTTTGTTTTTGTTTCTATCCAAATCCAGTGTGTAACAGTTCTGATGCTTGTTTTTGGCTACTGAAGGGGAGCATTTGCTAATAAAAGCATGCTAGCATGATGTAGTCTCAGATCACTCCACTCAGAGGAATACAGTGAGCCCAAAAAGTTTAAGTTCCCATTTCTCTCAGTGAATATATTAACAGCACAGCAAAAGCATACTGTAGTTCAGCCTGCCGAGCAGCTATAAAAACAAACTGAGTGCCTCTAGGTATAGTGTACACACACACACACACACACACACACACACACACACACACACACACACACACACACACACACACACACACACACATTAATTCATATGAATTAGCAAACACTAACACACAAACACACTAGCCATATACAGAGGTATGCTTGAACACATTGACACACATTTGTCTTACTGTCAATGTGAGTCACATAATTATTAATCCAGGTAATTAGGTACTAGACATAACTGTAATTTTTTTTTTTTTTATGATCTCAAAAGCTTTTGTCACTTTTTGAGTAAAAAAAATAAATAAATAATATAAATAAAAAAATAAAAAAATAGACACACACACACACACACACACACACACACACACACACACACGCACACAAATGCTTATTGAAGTTTTGACAGAAACTACGCATATTTTCTACGCATTTTTCTAAGCAGAATTACCTGCTAATGTTTTCATATTTTATTACTACAATAATAATTCAAACTGATGCAGTTTGTTACTCCTTAAAATTATAATCAGATATTTTTTTACAAGTTAATTGCATTCACAATCATTGCTGAATATTTCACAAAATCACTTTAAATGTAATAGTAGGGAAGGAGAGTCACAGATGGAAATGGGCAGAAATCTAGCAGAATGACAGGAGCAGTGAGCCATCTTATTATCCTAATGAATGTCTCAAATAATTAGTGACAGGAGTGAGTGAGTGACTTACTGGGCAAATTAATTAAGGAATAGATGAACAAGTGAATGCATAACAGATGAGTGATCACGGTTGGTTGGTGTCTGCAATGAAAGACTACACGAATGAGTTGGCGAGTGCTGATAAAGCCTTTGTAGTGCCACTCACCTCTGCTCTGTCACTGTAGCCTAATCACTTAATCTCTGCCTACTGTAGACATCTTCATTCTCAAAGAACCCAGACTCTTTTGTCTGCTGGCCCTTTGTGTGTGTGGGTGTGGGTGGGTGGGTGTCTGTGCATCTGTGCATGACCAAACTTAATGTGTCACTGTGATGTATTTCAACAGCATGATGAGATTTATAGAATCTTCTAGAATATAGAATATATAGCCCATAACCCCTTTAAATCATTGCATCCTCCTCTTTCAGCATGCTTCTCCTCATTCTTAAGGAATAAGAAAGTACTAAGAGAAACCTGTTCTCCATAAAGGGAGATGGTGAAATGGAGAGATGCTGAGAGTGGATGCCTAGCTTTTGGACAGTGTCTGGATTCTGACATTTTTCTGGTTGGATAACCATCTCCCCTCTGTCCATCCAGCCATGAAAGAAGGTCGGAGTGTGGGATGGGAGGATGAAGGAGTAATGTCAGCTGTCAGTCAACCTGCTAGTTTTCAAATACCTGATAGACAGACAAAGAAGTGACCTCTGACTACCGGGTCTCCACCTCCCCCCTGTCCTGGCTATAGTCCTATTTTGTCCCACTTTGTTCCGTTTAGCTCAGAGGAAGTAGAACACAGGTGCATGATTCTATACACTACATCTGTCTGCTCTCTTAACCTGAATGTATGGCTATATATTATAATGTATGAGTACTTGGTCTATTACTTGGTTGTGGTTTTGAAATTCTAAAGTTGTTCTTGTAGACAAAGCCTACTTTAAAATGTTTTTTATTGTAAGTTCACACTTTATTGTAAGTGTGAACACAGCTTTTTAAAACCTGGTGAATTCAGGGAAATAACCCCTGAAAAATGAGTGATATGGAAAGAGCATCATGGGGTTTATTTAAAAAGTAAGTGAAAGTGATCCACGCCCGCTACTAGGCGTTGAATAACGTGATTGGACATAAGATTACTTAAGGGGACAGGCCTGTTGTGGTCTGCAGAGAAGACAGTCTGCCTTGTCTATAAATGGAGTAATGAAGGTATTTAAATTCAAATCTCTTTAAGTTCTTATAAACACACAAAATTATACTTGACATGAACGGTGTTAATTAAATGTAAAGAAAATCTGCTTAAATAAATAGGACATTTATTGAATGAAGAAAATGTCATATTATGGACATATCTCCGATTTCAACTATGCACCCAGCAAAAGAGCATCTACAGTATAAGAGCCAATGGGTTTATGTTTCTTAATTAATTTGTCTGTTGAAATAAACAATGCAATGAAGAAATAACGAACAAATCACTGAGAACTAATTCTGTGTACTGGGCCTAGTATGGAAATAGAAGCATCCTTTCTCTAGATATTTTCCTCTCATTTATGTAGTAATTAATCTATGTATTGGGTGTTATTCCTACCCTTTCTTGCCTCTATTCTATCTCTCCATTTTCTGTGTCTTAAAACCTAGTAAAAAAGGCACCACTGGTCTCTTACATGACAGGCATGTACTGTAAGTTAACACGTACAGGAAGGCAGATAGGGTAAGGCAGTTGTAATGTGCTTAAAAGAGGTACCATAGCAAAACAGGAAGTTACTGGGCTCTGTAATGAGACAGACAGACATCACACAGTTATCCAATGACCTTGAGCAAAGGGTTCAAGAAACAGAGGAGAGAAGTGGCACATAGCAGTTATAGACTCCAGTGACCTCTCTGACTCACACAGTTACCAACATTACACAGCTACTTGTTTAGGAGAGGTTTCTTTAAGGACACATTGGCAGGAGCAAATGTGCATCTTGAACACAGTTCATAAATAATATGTATTAGGATAACCTAATTTAAGTGTATTTTTAAGATAATCTTGAAAAAGCATCATCAACAATCTTTAACAGTAATTTGTTAAGGGATATTTATCCATGGTTGATAAGGAAAAGGTAAGAAGGTGAGATGACTGGATATGTCAAGGCAGACCTGAAGAAAGACAGGTTGGGATGTAGACAGAGAAAGACAGGGGTGAGCATAGGAAAAAAGCATCCTGCTGCGTCCTTCTGTCCAGCAGAGAACCAGGACAGGATACAGCAGACAAGTTCCTGATCTGGTAGCATGTGCCTGAGTGTGTGTTTGTGTGTGTGTGTGTGTGTGTGTGTGTGTGTGTGTGTGTGCGTGTGTGTGTGTGTGTGTGTGTGTGTGTGTGTGTTAGGGGTGTGAGGGGGAAGGGGTATGGGTGTCTCAAAATATAGCTCCACTATCAATGTTTTGACCCCAGGCATGTCAAGGCTGTTTCCAATTATGCTCTCGGATCGGGTGGCAAGTATTTTATATGGTTTAGTAATTGACTATAACTGCACCCTCTTAACGTCAACCAGGTGTACCACTCGAGTGTGCAAGATTAGCCCTGAGGTCCTGCAGGCCAAGTGAGTGAGTGTGTGTGTGTGTGAGAGTCATGCCAGGTTTAGACACTGTGCTCTGATTTGGCCCTGCAGGAGCTGTAGGGAGATTGGCCGTGACTTATTGTAGGGTTCCTGCTCTGTGCACTGGGACTGCAAGAGTGTGCATATGGCGCCGGGCCTAAGTGTAGGTGTGTGTGTGTGTGTGTGTGTGTGTGTGTGTGTGTGTGTGTGTGTGTGTGTGTGTGTGTGTGTGTGTGTGTGTGCGTTTAGGAGCCTGGTTAACTATGTTCCCACTTTTTTACGAGCTGTGCTAAGCTGCTGCTGTATATTTGTGTTAGTCATGCTCCCCTACTGAGCAGAGCTACTTGGCCCAGTGAAGGATCCATGAGTGCTATATTTTTCTCGGGCCACACATGGGGGCTCAGCAGAAAACGGCTTACACACCAACCACTGAACAATAACAACATGCTGGCACGCACTCACCTGCAAAGTAGAAGCAGAAGGCAGCTTTACAAGTGCCCTCTCTATCCTGTATTCAGAATAGAGCAAGCACTATGACAGTGGAAAGCAAAGGCCAAGCCACAGCAAAGGTGAACTTGGATTATTGAATTTAAAGATTCCTCATTGGAACCTGCTCAAAGAGCTGCCTTAGAGTTCACCAAGGATGAAGGGAGGAAGTGCACTAAGCAGTACATTAGCAAACTAAAGTAGGTGGCCAGAAAAGAATGAACAGATCCAAAACCTACATTCAAACCACAGTGATTTAAAGAACCAGCCCAAACAGAAGCCAGAAGAAGTAATTTTTTTTACACCAGCAGTAGATGCAAGTGGAACAGTCACAGTGACGACAGTAAATATATCTACGTTATAGTTATCTATTTTCTATTTTTAGACTAGTTTTTAGCTGTCAGGTTTTGATGAGTCTTTGTCCATGACAGCTTTAGATCTATGTTCTTAACATACAACTCAATGACTTCTGCTATTGCATTTTTTTCTTTGAACTCATTGTGAATTTTCCAGAAGATTAGCAAGTTCTGAAACACTCAAACCAGTAGTTCTAGCACCAACATACATGAATAAGTACTTTTAGCAGTCTGCAGCTATGCAGCCCAATACACAGCAAGTTACGATACATTGTGTGTTCTGACAACTTTCTATTATAGCCAGCATTTTTTCAAGACTAGGTGAATCTTTGTTCACTACATGGGACAATGAGCCTTGGTTACGCATGACTCTGTTCCTGCTTCACCGATTCTGAACCACCAGAAACATTATACTCGACATACCTCAAGTGACTAGTTAGCAATGAACAAGACTGTTAGGTTTCAAGCCATAGGTAAATTTAGGGACACAGCTTTTGTTTACTTCTGCTGCAGTGTACAAAGGTGCTTAGTCAGCATTTCAAACAGGCTAGAAAAGTTAATAAAGATGAAATGTGTAGTCAAGATGATAGTTTCCATATATTTATTTTATAGATTAAGGCTGCATGCTTTAAATATTCCCAGGGATATTTGATCTCAGTGGTATCCTGCATGCAGCTGTGTAGCCTGAACATAAGGCAGAGAAAAGAGTGGGGATAAAACGAGAGCATCTTTGTGAGGCAGAGTTGTTTAAGGCAGAGAACAGACTGTGGGAGGAAAGGTGCAGTGTGGCCGTGCCACTGATGACACTGTAGAATAAACATATTTGCCAGCACACCGAAGCGCTTAATTGTCACTTTCAACGAGCTCATTACTGTCACTTCATTAAGACTCCCGCAATGTTTGACTTTGATGCTACGGTAAGCAAGGAATGGGGTAAAGTAAACAGTAAAGGGGTGAAAACGGACTAAGGCACAAAGAGAAAAGGAATTAAGAGGAGGATCGAGGGGGGCAGAATGCAAGTGATGGATTGCAGCATGCCATAATGTGCCCAATTTGTGACTCTTTCGGGGAAACAAAATAAATGTTATTTTTTCATCCAATCAGGCAAATGATCTAGCTTCAATTGTTTGTTATTCAATAATCCACCGCTCTCGTTGATCATTCTCTCTAATGTGCTTTTTGGCCATTTGACAGTGGAATGGCAGTGATGGGTGATTGTGTGTGTGTGTGTGTGTGTGTGTGTGTGTGTGTGTGTGTGTGTGTGTGTGTGTGTGTGTGTGTGTGTGTGTGTGTGTGTGTGTGAGTGTGGTTGACTGTGGGTGTGTGTGACTGTGGGTGTGTGGCTGTGGGTATCTGCAAGAGGGCAGAATGTTTTTAATGATACAATACATGTTACATGATGGTTAAAAAGATGGTGGGGATTGCAGTTGCAGGGAGAACGAGAGGAGCTCTGCCAACATTGAAATGCTTGCTCCGATTCTTTGCTAATTAAAGCAGTGACTTCAGAAATGCATTAATAACCATTAATTAGTGGGATGCTATTTTCAACATAATTTGCTAATTAGTCGGAGAGATTGTGCCGAGGATGGGACTAATTATTGGTAGGCTGGAGTGATAGACACTTGTGACTTGAGTGAAAATCACACCATTATGAGGCCCAGAAGTACATCGGTGAGCCAGCCAGAAAATCTTAATGACTACCAGTGATTTTAAACAGGATTTCTTTGTATACAAGGAATATTCACATAACTACACATATAAAAACCTGAAGTTCCATGTTCTTAATATTTTGCAATGGATTTATCTCTCATAGTGTGTCTTTTCCTACATGATCGCTTAGAGATGTACCATTACTTGGGCTACTTTCAGCCTAAAATTTAAATGTTACACAAGCTTAAAATATGGTGGATTGCCATTAGGCCATGTTTAGCCTAGACTCCAAATAATATAAATGTTGCTTCCATAAATCTGGAACATTTTTGGCCACTCATGCATTTGCTATTGCTTTGAAAAAAAACTTACATAATGAAACACGTCCATATTTACATTCCTGTATTTTTTTATATATCAAAGTAGTCTTTTAATATACACTTATACCTATTCAAGGTAAAGTCTCCTAAGGAATTCTACTGGCTCTCTAAAATATTTAGAATTCTAGGTTTTTATAATGAGTCATTATTAAGCACAAATGCATTGTTGCATATACTGTTCTTATCACCTTGCTTGAGTTTGGAGAAGGATATTTACTTTACTTTCCTCTGCATAGAAGTGAAATATGCACATATTATTTTTTGTTCTTCCTTTTGGTTGGAAATTGACATTTTTTAAATGTTTGCAGAGCAGTAGTGGTATCTCTTTGCAGAGAAGTTGGCAAACGGAAAGGTTTTCCTAATGGTGCCTTGAGAAGTTGTCCCCATGAGTTTTTCATTTGAAACTTCCCTGAACTATTTTCAAAGTAAGATGTAGTAACATTGCAGGACTATTAGACCTGTTCCCATATATTTGTGTATTTGTTTATAGAGCATTTCTGTTTCTTTAATAGTAGCAGAGAACTAGGGAACTCATATGGCTGATTCAGTGATTCCTGTTTGGGGCTGTAACTCGTTCTGTAAGTGTGCTGAACATTTGAAAGAAGTGTGCTTCTCCAGGAGGGAGGGCAGAGGAATTGAGTGGGCTGGCTGTTTGCTTGGTTAAGAAAGGAGGGAGTGTAGTGGATAATGTGTAATTGGAGGTTAGGATGTAGAAATGGTCCACAAAGGCTCTTGTTGCCCTTCTCAGCCTGAGAAGTCATCGGTTTACATAAATGGGGATGATATGGAACATAACAGACTAGAATACAATCTGCAGGAATCCAGGAATCTGAATGGGTCATTTCTTATATTTCCTAGTTACATTTCCTATTTCTATGATGCTCCTGCATATGCTAGATTGACAAATTGACAAATTGTTTTCTTTTGCTTTTCCTTGGTGGCTTTCATTGGCAGGTTGCCAATGAAATTCTGCCATACCATTTATCATTTTCAATGCATGTAATATTTTGTGTGTGTGTGTGTGTGTGTGTGTGTGTGTGTGTGTGTGTGTGTGTGTGTGTGTGTGTGTGTGTGTGTGTGTGTGTTTACATTTATACATGCACAGTGAATCTAGATGTGCACCGTGTGTGGTTTAATTTCTCTTCTGCCATTTCACATTTACCCCTATTTGTCTCACATTCACACCCATTATCCTCTCTCATTATACTGTTTTCTTTCTTTCTTTCTTTCTTTCTTTCTTTCTTTCTTTCTTTCTTTCTTTCTTTCTTTCTTTCTTTCTTTCTTTCTTTCTTTCTTTCTTTCTTTCTTTCTTTCTTTCTTTCTTTCTTTCTTTCTCCCTCTCTCTCTCTCATAGACCTTCACTTATTACAGCTAATGACTTCCAAGCACTTCATCAGCATGCGCCCTTACCCTTGTTTCCAAACACTGTAACTGCTCTAATTAACTGTAGTCCCCTTCTGTTTCGGTTACCCCAAACACACACACACACAAACACACACACACACACACACACACACACACACACACACACACACACACACACACATACACACACACACACACACACACACACACACACAAATTTGTCTTACTATCCTTGTAAGGCCCTTCCATTTACAATATTACAATATGTGTATCTAATGAATGCAGCTAAAATCTCACCTAAGTCTAACCTTATCCTCAATAACCTAAAGGAAGATCTTTGCTCTTCAATTTGTTAAATCAAATCTGCAATTCTAGTGACGTTTTCCTCACTGTCAGATGTTCATATTTCCACCAAGATATGAAAACCATCCACACACAAACACATGCAAGTTCAGTTGGTGTGAACTTTACAGTTCCAGCTGAACAAAATTAATCTATTACAGGACCTAAAGAGAATGAATCAAGGATGATATCAGAATCCTAAGCACACATCTTGCTGGAAATACATGATGTCCTGTTAAAGTGCTTACTCCAATATTTAGTCAAGGACTTGTGCAGCTAGAACACACTTGGAGCATGAATGTGCAGTACAGAGACCAATAAAGTGTGTCTCAGCAAATTCGCATAAGTTTTATCCACATTTTTTTTTAACACAGGTTGGGGGTATAAAGGTGGAAAGAAAGACTGGCAGGCAGGTTCAAGGATGGTCTTTCTGCTGGATAAACAGATCTCAAGGTTCAGTGTTTTAGTGGTGGCAGCCCTGCTGAGGGCCAGCCTGACCTCATAAGTTTATTAATCACTTAAAAAAAAAAAAACTATTCAGCACAGGCTTTCTGATGTCTGACCCTGTGTCTAAAACAGCCCCCGTATCCTCTTCTTCGGCCTCCCTATGAAGTCTACCAGTCTGCTGAACTTGATAAGTGCACCATCATCTCGTTAATCAAATTAGTTATAAACCAAAATTGACAGTTTTCATTAATTATAAAGGATTATTCTAATTGCGATTCAAATTTATTCATTTAGAACAGACGGCATTCGGTAATATTTCAGAACATTTGCATATTAAATGGAGAGGGTGGTTGATTAAGTATGGTAATGTATGCACGGTGCCTTATTTCGCTCCTGCTGGGCCATATGTGGCATGGTGGCGAGGGCAGGTGAACGCTCCAGAACGTGTTTAATTTGTTTGACAAACATGGAGGGAGACACAACATGTCCTCTGGCACCCTGTGCTCCAGTCACCGCCGTGACCCCCGTTTGCACATTTAGCTTTACTTCCTGCTTTACCTTTTAGCTACAAAGCTTAAACCTGTAACACGCAGACAAAATGTGTCAGATTCTTTAATGTAAGAGTTATGTTTATTATATGGAGTTTATTATTCCGGGTTAAATTGTGTCCTTAATGTAAGAGTTTTTTTTATTATTTTTCCTATGTTGAATGAACAATGGTTATACTCAATGAATTAAAAAAAGAACAAAATGAGGACATGGATTTGTACAACACCTTGCCCTATTTGCCCTTCTTTGCTTTGGTGCCTTTTTCAAGTTATATATAGCTAGCAGTTTGTTTTTATAATTTAGTATCTGCATAGTGGAGGTGAGAGTTTATACATCATTTTCTGGTGGAAAAAACATATCCCCATATTGCCATGGCTCAATACGAACACAATACAACAGATTTCACGTAGCTGGTTTTCATTGTTAGCCGAATCCCACAGCAATAAAAACATTATTAGATTCCTCACTCGAGGTCAACTTCTTAGCTAGGTTTGGAGTTGACCTTTGTCCCGTGTGAGTCTCAGTGTGCCAGACTATTTGAAACTGGACCTGCTGTAGTTGTTTATGTGTAGTCATTATGACTGCTGCTGGGGTATATGTGTTTGTAATGATGTTGAAACAGCGACTGTTTAATGTCACTTTAAAAAAGGCAGGCCAGCAACAGATCCATTCTTCATTACTTACGGCTACAGGGTAAAGGCTGGGAATGGACCATTTTTGGGGTGTATACATATGCAGAGGACCAGAATTCATTGCCATGATGGCACACGCAGCTGTGAAAGGCCCAGTGTGAGTCCTGTGACTGTCATCACTTCGTCTGGCTCAGATTTATAGGGGTGGCTTTAGGGAGGAAGTGTTTCAATCAGCCATGCCTGCCAAGCATGTCCATCATCCTGACATCCCTTCATTTATTACTGTGTATGGTTAACGTCCCAACCACCCCTCCCCAAACCCCACCCCCGCCCCACACACACACACACACACACGCACACACACACACACACACACACACACACACACACATATCGTGACCCCCCCACTCACCCACCCACATGCACATTTTACTCTCAGCTGTGCATTTCCCATATTCTTGCAGCAGTCATAATATTGTTTTATGCACTCTTGCCTGCGATCATGTCAGACTTGCCCCTCTGTGACCCTGGCTCAATTTCATTTGTCTGCTTAACCAGAAGCACAGGATACTCTCTAAATCTCTAGCTTAATGTCCCTTGAAGACAAATTAGGCATTTACAAATTTGTATATTTCTAATGTAATTGTTAAATAAACATCACACATTAAGAAAAAGAAAAGAATGCGGGTTCCAAAAAGGATATACGGCCTCCACCCTTTTCCACACGTTACCTGACTTTCTCCATAGCCATTGCCTGTGTTGTGAAAGAGGAGTGAGCTGTACTTGCATGCATATCCATTTGTTCTGAGAAATATTTAAAGACAAGGTGGCATGAAATTACCAGACATGGTGGAGGATAAGGCAGAAAGTGTGTGCTGATAAATTTTTTAGTACAATGAGTTGAATGTTGTAACTGAATAATACATTGCACTTTAAATTGACATGGACCACGATAGAGGTGTTTCCCTCACTAAAAATTTCAGGCTTGCACAGTCAAACGTTTCTGTGGAAAGACCACATACTCAGAATGTTGTGCATTATAACATACAATTTCTCTGAATGCTGAACTCTAACTAGAAGTGTTTTATCCCATATTTTAATGTCTGAAGTTTTTCTTGTATATTAGTTGTTGACTAAAGATGTATTAACATGAGCCGAGTGCTTGTGTGCATGTATCCCTGTGTGTGAGGTTGTAGATATTATCTCATATGCTGCAATAATGCGGATGTCATTCTGCAACATATAACAGTGCACACATTTGATTAAACTGAATTTAACGTGTCTGTTTGCACTTTATCACACTTACTTGCATCTTTTCCCTAGGATTGCATCTCTCTCTCTTTCTCACTCGCTTTTTATTCTGTCAGTGACCCTACTGTTATATTGAGCCCTTACAGATGGCCCTGGCTCAGATAGCATCTGCCTCTTCCCATCCATCACATTCAGTAGCTTTGTGGAGCTGCACGGCTGGAGCTCGGGCGCTCATGCCAGGCTCTAGCGGCCACAACTCCATCCACTCTGCCAGTCTCCACTATTGTCATATGGCTGGATCTTGAGTGGCGGTTGTGTGAAGCTCAGAGCAGGAATCTGAGTTAAGGCCGAGGGTTATTAATGGGTTCCACTGCTGACGGCCTGGCCCCCAGGGGTCAGCCTGGCACGGGACCTCACCTCATAAATCTCCTTCAATAACATGCCAGCAAAAGGGGGAAGGGGTCAGCATGGAAACAAGGAAGTCAGGCTGAGATGAAGTGTCAGTGATGCATGGCCAACATGCCATGCTTGCAGGTAGCAGCTTCTTTTCTCCAGTTCTAAAAACAGCCACAGGACCAGATGCAGTGGAGTCGAAGAGGAAAATAGTATATGGGAAGGAAAGTATAAACAGACAGTATCTGATGATAACCTGAGGTCAGTCAGAGTGAAGATGTGAAAAATTCCCACACTTTTAATGCACCTCCTACTTACATTATTTATCAAATAGCAAGAAGCAAACGTAGTAAAAGTAGCAAACATTTTCTTAAGCATTTAACTACGTTATATGTTACATTTAATAGTTAAACTTCTTGCAGTAAAGCACATAGTTCAATCCAGACCTTTTCAGCATATGGGTTATAGGTTGTTTGATGCTAAACAGAGAGCGAATGTTAGTCCTCAGGGTCAAACCTCAGCATGTCATTTGGTTGCTCAATTTCTCTGGTGAACCTACAGACTGCCCCAGGCTTCTTGCTACACAGCAACCAGCCAGTTCAGTCTGCCTGTTTCTCTCCATCTCCATCTCTCTATCTTTCTCTCTCTCCCTCAGGCTTTGCTCTGGGTCTCTCTGGCTGTGTGCTGTGGCTGTGAGCGGGTAGAAGATTGTTATATATTAGTTTAATAAAGCCAGAGACAAATGAACCCCCCCCCCCCCCCCCCCCCTGCAGGCCCTCCATTGTCGGAAAAGTCTGTATTACACACTTCATGAACCGAATTAGTGGTGCAGTGCAACAAGCGGACATGTCCCTTTTGTTCAGAGGATGATCTACATGGCGGGACCCATTTCACAGGCGGATAAATCTCACGGTGCGCCGTGACTCACCCCTCCCCAAGTAAATAGTGTAAATAATGAAAGCTCCTGCCAGTACAGCTTGAGGAATGACTTCATCCTACCCTAGCTATTTATACAGCCACAAGAAAGGAAAAGAAAGGAAATCGTCAGAGAAAAAGGTGCAAAAAGAAACCTTCGTCTGATTGTATAATGAAAGAGTCCAGTTAATGCCTCCTGGCTAATAGAGATGAAGCACTGTTCCAGTGTTCATGTTCATGTGTGTGTGTGTGTGTGTGTGTGTGTGTGTGTGTGTGTGTGTGTGTGTGTGTGTGTGTGTGTGTGTGTGTGTGTGTGTGTGTGTAAGAGCTTTTAATTGAGAGGTGAGAGGGATGGCTTGTTCAGGTTAACTCTATTCTTCAAGTGCCATTAATATGGATTAGAGAAGCCCTTTAAACAACACTGCTTGTGTGACAAGACATGCTCTATTAATACCTTTAAGATTATGGATTTTTCCTTCAGTTATGATCATTTAGAGGAAAATGCCAACTTATTTCTCATTTACATAATAAATAGCATATAAGCAAATAAATTAAAAATTTAAATAAATTAATTAAGAGAGCAGTATGTCTATGGTATTTAAGGCCTATGATCCTAAGGACTTAATACAATACAATATTAAAAATACAAAATAATTACATATTATTATGTAAAAAATATTTTTTTAAAGTTTTGTATTTACAAGAACAATATTGTGTATGGCCACTACACATTAAACTAAAAGTTTTTTTTTTTACATTTTGTCCATTATAGTTCAGAAAAATAAAAAAAAATTATTTTAGCTATCCATGTAGAGCTGTTAGCTACAAATGCAGATGTCTCTACTCAGTAACCAAAGCCTCACAAAGACAAGCCACTTTGTCATTTCAGCACAGTGTACAAACTAAATGCTTACTGCTTTTTTATTATAATCTCAGAAGCTCTTAGCCTGGGGTTTAGTACGTAAACGACTATCTTCTACCAATGGGCCATATTTAAAATAGGCAACTTAAATTTAAAAGTTGCAGGAATATTTATGTATATATTTAGAACTAGCTTACACAAACACACTGCTATTTTCTGGTTGCTCCATTTAGAATGCGCAAATCAACTGTGTGTAGTTCATGACTATGAATTCATCTCTTTAGTTTATTTCTTGTTGTAATTATCACATTAATTACTTCAGTCTAATTTATAACTTTTAATTTTAATTAAAGTTATACATTAGACTAAAGTTATTAATTACTTTAGTCTTATTTAATACATAAGTTTATGTGTATAAAAAACTTTTTTGTTTTCTAGGCTAATACTATTTATGCATATATTTATTATGGCATGTCATCATTTCTGACTGAGTTTACAGGCCAATATATCATTTTCTGCATGCTATATTGTGGTTCCATCAAATACACAGACAGTGTAGCTTGACATAACACTGTCCTCCTCTCAAGTTGACATCACACAAGATTAATGTTGTTAAGTTAAAACAAAATTAGCAGGAAACCAACCTGTTTGTAATTGTATGATAATAAATAAACTCAAGATGACTTGTCAAAGCCACATTTCACACCACTACTTTCTTTAATTTTGTCTTGTTCTATTATCAATCATACAATACATCCTTCATCCTCTTTTATTGCACAGGTTTGTTGTCCCATTTGCCTTCTCCAGAATTTCATCTTGATGATGGCTTGTATCATAGATCAAAAATATCCAACTGAGCATCCTGTAACACTGGCAATTATCAAGCTGTTTATTATATCTGGTATAATAATTTTGTTTGCTACAGGGATTACTTTAGGCTTATTATTGGTCTGATGTCTTCATCTTTTTTGTGCGGGTTGATTGTGTCTTTAATTGTACCAAAGTGACACATAATCCCTATTTTAATTTAATGAAAGCAAGAAAGTGAGATTATTAAAATACGGCTGCATTGCCGGCCAGAGTATGTAATCATTTTGGTAGATTTGTGCTAGGAGGCATGGAACCCAGACTCCACTCATTTGCAGCCATTATTTCCATGAGCTTTGGAGGCTAATTTAATAAAGCTCACCTCTCATTTTATGAAGGAAGAATGTTTTGTGCTTTAACCCAATAGAAAGCCATACCAATATGCTGTACTAATATCTCCAGCACTTCCGGCTAATGATGCTAACTCCAAACAGCCTGGAACTAGTAGTTAGCGAAAACACTAATGAAAAGGTGATGGCATCATCATAGTAGCAACACCATTACTCTGTGTCTATGAAACATTTCTTCCTGTGGGCATCCTCCAATGCTAATTAAACATTGTATTGAGGCATGAGACATATTATTTATTTTCTTGGGAGTGGGGAACTAGACCAAGTGGAGAACAGTTTTTGTCTACAAAAGAGAAGAGAAGAGAAAAGAAGAGAAGAGAAGAGAAAGGTTATACTACATGTCTTATGTTGGTCACCTGTCTGCTGTCAAAGCAATTACAGCACCTCCTACTGCTAAATGTTTAAAGTGCACATTAGCATGTGGCGCGGTGGCATCCTATCCCTGTGATCCCGAGACTGTCACTCGCAGACAGCCGTGCGCCGCCACAAATCACAGGAGACAGCACGCTGTTAAAATCAATATGCCACAGTTTTGTACCACTTCCGCTTGACTGCACGTCATTGCCTAATATAATTTAAATAATAAATTATCAGGGAGCTGATTAGCAGGCAAGAGAGACACACCACCTCACATTGAACACATTGATGTACACAGCAACAGCCACAAACACATTGCTCACTTACTTGTTCTCTCAGCGTCTTTCACTGTCTGGTTTCTTTATTATCATTTCAGGTGGCATCTCTAGCTTAATTCTTGTAATGAGAGTATGATATAAAAAAAAAAACAAAAGCAAAAAAAACCCCACAATATCAGACACATTTAAAGAGTTTGTGTTTGTGTCTTTTTCTTCTTCTTCTTTCTGCTGCTCCCATTAGGCGTCACCACAGCAGATCATCTGTCTCCATACTACTCTGTCCTCTACATATGCCTCTTTCAAATCAACTACCTGCATGTCTTCCCTCACCACATCCATAAACCTCCTCCTTGGTCTTCCTCTTTTCCTCCATCCTGGTGGCTCCATCCTCAGCATTCTTCTACTGATGTACCTACTAACCTATTCTCATACCCCATGTTCCTCCTCTGCACATGTCCAAACCATCTCAATCGGGCTTCTCTTACTTTGTCCTCAAAACGTCCTACATGCGCTGTCCCTCTAATAAACTAATTTCTAATCCTGTCCACCCTCATCACTCCCAATGAAAATCTTCAGCTCTGCTACCTCCAGCTCCACCTCCTGTCCTTTACTCAATTCCACTGTCTCTAAACCATACAACATCGCAGGTCTCATAGAAGTTTTTTTTTTTTTTTTTTTTAATTTTCATGTCTCCCAACATACTGTGTTATTTATTGCTGGCTAGAAGTTTAGGGGCTAATTCTGACCTCATGTAGTCTTGTTTCATATGTTTTTTTCTTCCTTAAGTTTTTGTCTTCACTATAATTAGATTACTGCATTACTGAAGAATAACACAATACTATTTAAGAAACATAATTTTTAATCAGAAAACCTTAATTTTTTTTCAAGGCAGCTGACTGTACACTGACATTTCATGTGCTGTACCTAGCAGAGTGCTTCCAGACTTCTGGTAAAGTGGTGGCTGCTACCTCTGTGACATTTAAAACTCAACAGTCAAACTCTTTTGCTTTGTACAAATGTTACAGTTTACAAAAAAAAAAAAGGCAAAGCTGCAGTCTAGGACTGTAGGTTACGATGATGATTATTTATGTCTCTTTACCTTTAAGAAAGCTGAGTGGAGAAGTGAGAGATGTGCAGCTTTAATTAGGTCAGTAGTAGGAGATTGAGCGTTCCTGTGCCTACACGCGTTTTCTGTGAAAAGGTCTCTCTGTTCTTTGCGTCCCGCCTGAAAGAGACAGGTGAAGGAAAGTAGAAGTGGTACATGTCAATACACTTCTCCATCCACTCTGAAGGGATGAATTATTTGTGAGTATGCGCAATGACAAAAGGATGTCCCTCACGCTTAAAGCTTCACCTGCCATCACATCAGGGGCACACAGCTGATTCGTTCTGACAGACATGCACAACAACTTGCAAACTTTGCTCCTCCTTCTCACAATATTGCTCTCTCTCTCTCTCTCTCTCTCTCTCTCTCTCTCTCTCTCTCTCTCTCTCTCTCTCTCTCTCAGCTGTTTCTTAGGCACTCACCATCATTTTTTCAGAGTACAAGAAATGGGATGTCTGTGGACATTTTTATAAAGGTGTTTTTCAAAACAAAATAACAAAAAACACAGAATGCACAGCTTTCAAAAACACTTTATTCTCAGCAGATTTCCAAGCACAACCCTCACTGGTGCTCATTTGGGTGGTATCTCCAATATGACCTTTTCCCTACCTCCTCTGACTGTGAGCATCAGTCTTCACCTTTTTCTTGCCCTATCCACCATTCTTTGTGCTGTTTTACGCAAGACAGTGAAAGAGAGATCAATTAGGATTGTTCTACAAACATATATTAGCCATTTTCAGAAGTGTGATTTTGCCCTTTGGGGTAATTTGAAAGTGCGCTTTAAAACTCCATTGTTCACACAATAAGTGGGCAAGATAATGATTTCTCTAGCTGCTAACCCCCAATGTTGTCCTCCCAATCATCCTGCACTCTTTAGCATTAACCCCCCCCCCCCCCCCCCCCCACACACACACACACACACACACACACACACACACACACACTCCACCCCTCCCAACCCCCGCCACATCTGCTGCTTCTCGCCAAAGGAAAAAAAAATCAATCTCTACACCATGAATTATTGAGGTGTTTGCCTACAGCTCCTAAAATATACAGAAGGGTGTTCTCTCTCTCTCTCTCTCTCTCTCTCTCTCTCTCTCTCTCTCTCTCTCTCTCTCTCTCTCTCTCTCTCTCTCTCTCTCTCTCTCTCTCTCTCTCTCTTTCTGTGTGTTTCTTTTAAAACATATGTAAAGTGTATCTTTCTTCACAATTCCAGCCCTCATATTTATAGTGTAGCTGTTTACAATCCACTGAAGTTTCTTTTGCAGTCTGTATGATCTCTCTATAAGGGCTAGATTAACTAGATTCACTCATGTAAATAAAAGATTAAACACATTTATATAGATCTGATAAATTAAAGCTTATCTGTTAATCCACTTTTTAATCTAGCATTAACTTGACAGTTACAAACAAGGTTAAACCTAAGACGGCGGTGCTTGATGTGTAAAGACTTAAACAGCTGTGAAGCAGGATGTGTAATGTATAACTACTCTCCTCTCTTTCACTCTTTCTGTTTTTCATTCTTTCTCTCTCTCTCTCTCTCTCTCTCTCTCTCTCTCTCTCTCTCTCTCTCTATATATATATATATATATATATATATATATATATATATATATATATATATATATATATATATATATATATAGAGAGAGAGAGAGAGTATATATCTGTAACGTAAAAATTAATGAGTTGCTGATACTCTTAGAGCAATAACTGTCCAAACTGCACCTTGGCATGGCTGCTAAGTCATCATAGCTTTGTAATTACTAATGTTAGCAGTAATGTTCAAATTAAATAAGCCGGTTGTTAGATGACAATCGTTATCCCTCCTCTACCAGCGGCCTCCTCCTCATGACTGACAGCTCCCAAAGCCCAAATGTGGCAGCTACGCTTCCTTGCCTGACTTCAGCTATCAATTATGAGCCTGAATATGAAGCATTTATTATGTTAAATAATTTGCCCCCAGCCACAGTGCACTCATCTCCAGGGTTTAGAGTTCTGTCTGATGTATTCTTTCGGTCCCCCCGCATTGTATTTCTCCTTCATTTTTGTCTTTCAAAGGCACATTCAAATAGATGCAGTTGAGGAGTTAATGACATAAGGAGAGATGAGGGATACAGTGACAAAGAGATAACATAACAGAGCGAAGCACAAAAGTGGTCAACTTTAAGGTGTGCTTGAATAACTGGATGGTCTAGATGGTGGCGCTGCATCAAAATGCATCATATTTTCTTACTTTCTCTAAATCAAATATTTTACATGTTTACCTACTTTTGGTTTTCTGAATTGTTTTCATGTCAATGATATTCAAATGGTGCATTCACAGTTGTTAAAATTCCAAAGAATGTTTCACAGAAAACACAGCATGATCTCTCGCTAGCACAAACTCTCTCTCTGTGGTGACGCTGGTCAGAATAAGTATTTGTTACATGGATTCAGCTGTAGAAAGCTAAACAAGAGTTCCTTTGCTCATTTGTTATGATAAGCGAATTCTCTTCATTTTCTTTTCTTTTTTTTCCTGAAATAGTTCTTGGGTTGCATTTGGCACCAAACTCGCAGGCCGGTGCAGAAATCCAGCCATAGCAATGAGGGGGGTTGAGAAGGAGGGGTAAGACATCTGAAAGACCAGCTAAGCAAGCCAGTGATATTTTTACTTTTTTTGCCTGGGGTAGATCTTTTCGGAAATCTGTATTGTAAGCAGTTTCCGAGCTGTCGGCACCCCATGCTTGCTTTTTGTTTTCCAAATGGGGGAAGGGGAGGGAGTGACATTGTAACTGTCACATTGTTGTGCTTCTCTTCTTTTATTGAGAGAAATATATTTTCACCTAGAACGTGTTAGTATTTCCTGGTGTTCTCTTGTTTTGTTCGTTGTTTTAGCTGAATTAAAACAGAGTTCACCAGTGCTGTCATTTATGTGCTTGCTTGGCCTGGTAAGGGACATGCAGCATGTATCTTCAAAGTGTGTTTTTTTTAGTAGTAAGGAACTTCATGCAAAGAGACACTGGAAGCAGACAGGGAGGCACAGTGGAGCTGGCAAGCTTTGACACTGTTGCTCCAAAGATTAGGCCATCACTCTTCAGCCCAGTGTCTGGTTACTCAATTAGCCACGACTTGCATGACACAGTCGAAACAACTGCAGCATTCCTGCCATGCCCACAGCACTGGAGTAATGGAGAGCTGTGTGCCCAAACTGCACCAGGGACACTTTAAGATTTTTCAATGCAGACCACTCTTAAGCGAACCAATACAGTCACTGAAAAAAAAAAAACAGAGTGGTGCAAGGTGAGGAGAGAAAGGCAGGCTAAGATCACAGAGATGTAGGAGGATATAGGAGAATAGCAAGTTGTGTGCTCCATGGTAAGAATTGGTAACACTGGGTCTTTCAAGGCTAAACCTCACTCAACCCCTCTCTCTCTCTCTCTCTCTCTCTCTCTCTCTCTCTCTCTCTCTCTCTCTCTCTCTCTCTCTCTCTCTCTTTCTCTCTGCATCCCCCTCACTCTGTGTTAACCTTCATAAAATATTCATGCTGGTTGTGCTCAGTGCCATAATTGCCATCTCAGCCTCTGAATAATTGATGGCCAGTGCCGTCAACTAGGTCTCATTTACTGAGGGTGTGGGTAACACCATACTCGCACATGCCACATGCTCCAATGCCACACTGCTGCATTTAGTGCTGACATTAGATTAGCACATGCTTTCTATCTGCTCTGCTAACATTCATTCTTCACAGCCCACACAGCTAGAGCAAGCAATTTATAGAATGGCAGTTGCTCTTTAAGTGGCTAGCCAGTAGTAACTGAGGCTAAAGGTTTAATATTAAAAATAATTTTGAAAAAGTCAGTCGTCTGAACATTGCAGATGTTCTTTAAGTCTCAGAGTTGTCTTTCATCTATGAGTTAAACAAATGTATTTCAGTCCATTTCAAAAGCAATTATTTATTATAGATTTTGCTACATGCTGAAGACATACTGTTTTACTGGTCCAAACAATTGACAGTTCTGAATGTCTACCCGGTTTTCATTTGTGAAGACTACATTTATAAAAAAAAAATTATAATAATAAATAAATAAAAATATGGAAACCAGAATGCTGTTTATAAAGAAAAACATTTTGAAATGGAGAAAAGAGGGAAAACTGATCAGAGCCATTGCATAAGAATTGAGCACAGCTAATGCAACAATTTGTAAAGGAACTGCTGGTGTACTAACAACCAGATATGAAAAAGGCCAGCCAAGAAAAACATCATGGCTTAGTGCAGGTATTGCAAGCAAGTGATACAGTGATTTTTTTTTACTTTTATTTACTTTAAGTTTATCTTATACATTTGCTCACCTAAAATGATTAATAATTTCTGATGTAAATATCAGGAAATGAAATATATATTTCTGATTTATCATCTCATATTAAACACAAATGTCTTAAACCCAGCTCGTAGCAATCAAATATTTTTTAATCTTATAAAATTTCATTTTTACTTCTTACTTAAATTGCTTTTATGAATGCTTATGTTTGAGTCTTGGTGAGTCATAAAGAGCAAATAGAGGTGGAGTTCAGCATCCCATCTCTCAGATGCGACCCTGAGTCATAGGTCAAGGGTTGATGATTATATTAACCCCTGTAACTATATGCTTATGCCCTTTTCCCTCCTTGCTAGTTTTCTTCCTTTTTCTTTTTTCTTTTTTTAATATGTTCTTTGGCATGTCCAGCCATTGCCCTTCATATTCTCATTTTTATAGCTGTCAATATTCGTACTGTATGTACTTCGGAAAACAGCTACTGCATACTATATATGCCAGGTAGAGGAGCATGTGTAGTACTGTAGGTTGCATTATGTTGTTATCAGAACCTTGGAGCCCTGTAAGACTATTTTAAGTGACATGCTGTTAATTAGTTTCCCATCCAACTACTTCTACAAGCACATGGTACCTAAAAAAGTGTCCCATGAAAGTGTGCAGTTTAATAAACATTACACATGTGAATGAACATTTCATGGATCTCTTTTTGTTCCTGGGTCATTGGAATATGGTCTATTTACCTTATAAATCTTATTTCTGAAGTGCTGGTATAAGCTTTCATACAGTGTGTGTGTGTGTGTGTGTGTGTGTGTGTGTGTGTGTGTGTGTGTGTGTGTGTGTGTGTGTGTGTGTGTGTGTGTGTGTGTGTGTGTGTGTGTGTGTGTATGTGTGTGCGTGTGTGTAAACAGTGCAGGCGTGAAACACAAAGGTGTGGGGAAGCTATAGACAGCACACCCTGGTTTTTGCAGGGGATTTAGTAGGACTGAGAGAGTGTGTGATATGAGTGTTGGGGTTAAGCTGAGTGTTAGAAGGAATGGGTCACACTCTCTGTGCTACTGACACACAGGGGCAGCTGAGAGCGAGAGTGAGAGATGGATAGAGAGATTATGGTGAGATCAGACAGGCGGCAGCATTGGAGAATCAGACAGGAACACTGCAGGGCTTAGAGCCCTTACAGTAAATGATATCAGAGAAGGCTGCAGAGCCTCAGTATAGCCAACCCTCAGGGAAGAATCTGTTTACCTAAACAGCGCTGTGCTTGGTTATCGTTGTGGACACCTTTACCCAAACATACACACAAATACATTGCCATACTCATGGTTCAAAGAACTTTCCACATCACCAAGATGGATCATGTAGAGGTTTTTGTGTGTCAACCGACCATTTGTTATGTGAAATCTATAGCCTATATATGCTTCTACTGACCGTTCTTCAAATACATGTAATGCTGTTTGACTTAAAGGAATACAGTTGTAAAAGAGTAATAATATATAATCCTATTATTTGATGTCATCCAGAAGAAAATGGGTTACATAACTATTTAGATCAACTTTGTGACAATGTATATTGTTAAAAGTGTGTGTGTGTGCGTGTGTGTGTGTGCGTGTGTGTGTGTGTGTGTGTGTGTGTGTGTGTGTGTGTGTGTATATGCTGTTATTCTGCCCTCTGCTCATTAGAGCTACTGGAAAAGGTGTGAATGTTTAGAACAGATAGATGACAAAAGGATGAAAGGAGGCAAGAGGATGAGAGTGGAATGTGTAATTTCAAGGGTATCAGACAAACCGCAGATGAAGGGTACAATCTGTGTAAATCTAGAATGAATTCCAGCCAATATACATACACACGCATAGCAACTGACAGAAAAGTCCTAGAGGTCAACAAACACACTTACCAACACATAAAAAAGCAAGAGATACATGTCTCTATGTGCATTTATAAGCACATCTTGAAGACTTTGAAAAGTTAAGCCAACTGTATTAGTGTATGAATAATCACAGCACTTGCAAGAGGTGGCACGTGACTGAGGCATGACTGTGATCTTCCATAGGGCATAATTGAGTATGGCTTAAAACAGCAGGTGGACGGGTGTTCACTGTTTCTTCACTAAGGTGCAACAGTGCAAGGAAAAAAAAGGAAAAGAAAATAATAAAGAGAGCAAGTGAGAAATAAACAAAGCTTACTTTGTTAATTAACAGTGAATAGAACATGCAACATGTAGGGAAAACCTGTAAAACTTGTTACAAATATGTAGAGGAAAGTCAGCATATTTCTCAAAATAATCTTTAATTGAAGACAAAATAATGGAAGGAATAGTTCTGTATAATCTTCAATGTTGTATGCTTTTAAGGCTGAAAAATTATTGACAAAAATAACTATTTCATGCCAGTTGTTATTCCTTCAACGAGTCTTATGGAGACAAGTATAAAAGCATGCCAGTGCAGCGATGTTTTATAAACCATGGGATAATATTATACTTTGTTCTTCTGCGTCTTTTCAGATTTTTCCTAAAGTTCTTCCTGAAGTGCAACCAGAATTGTCTAAAGAATGCAGGGAACCCAAGAGATATGCGACGCTTCCAGGTAACAACTAACACTAAGGCTTAATTTTATATAATAATGTTTGCTCTCTGTACTGTAAGTTATAATGAATGTTCATTTACACTGCTTTTTTGGGACATAATATGTTTGGTTACAATCCAGAATGTTTGGCACCCTTTAAAAAAGTAAGAAAAATGTTATAAAAAGAACATATACAGAGTGATAATTTAAGCTTAAACAGTGCACAAAATTGCTGCATAGTTGTGCCAAGTAAATGAAAGAGAGAAATTTAAAGCATTAAACAGAAGTTTAAAAAAAGAAAAAGTCTAAATATTGTTCGAGAGAAAATATGAATAATATTATTATTATTATTATTATTATTATTATTATTATTATTATTATTATTATTATTATTATTATTAATAAAAAAACACCAGAATAGTTTATGTGGAATAGTCGGGGGTGCTGACTGTAAATTTTAATCATAGATTAAATATTTGAATATAAAATGTTTATTATGTTTAATTATTATTAATATTAATAATAATAAAACACCAGAATAATTCATGTAAAAAGGTCAGGGGTGCTGGCTGTAAATTTTAATCATTGATTAAATATGTAAATATATAAAATGTTTCTTTTAAACAAGGATTCTTTTGTTTTTGTGCTTTAAATTGTTTGTTATTCTCTCAGTGTGTCTACTGGTTTTGTATAATATGCTGAAAATTGCAGTTTGAGGTCCTGCTGCCGTGTTCTTTCTTATATAATATTATTTTCTGCACTGAACTCTCTATTGAGACATATATTTTTTTTTATTTAGTTATTGACGGGTACATTTTTCAGCCTGTACACACTAATTCTCTCGTCAATTCTTGACTATAATTGTTCATTTCATTTGCGGTGCTACTGCCATACAGATTGACTATGTGGTCAAGTTAAGAGAGTACTTATTCTGACTTGTATAAATACAGGCTGTAAATGAAGCACACTTCAGCATAGTTTTGAAGAATTTTTATTTGTTTTCTAATAAAAACGAGATAAATGAACTTATATTATTATTATGGTATATATATTATTTACTTCACAAAGTAGAGACTGAGGCAAATATATGAAAATTTATTAAAAGAAAGAGGATAGACAAAATACAAAGGTAATCATAAGAAAAGAAGAGGTGAAGACCAGTACTTGATGAAACCATGCTTACCAGGATTTACCAAGATCTCTGTTTCCAAGGCCGGAATAAATACTGTATATCACTATTATCTGGTGAATATGCGGGGTAAAGGTGGCAATTTGATTGCATCAGTTTCTCTGGTCCCCCTGCAGGTTGTGGTCTCTACGACAGTGAGTGTGGATGGTCATGTTCTGGCTGTATCTGATAACATGTTTGTACACAACAACTCTAAACACGGGCGCAGGGCTCGCCGACTGGACCCCTCAGAGGGCACTCCATCATACTTGGAACATGGTGAGTATACAATATTTTGTCTTCTCCTTGATATCTGGTGTTCGACATCTGGCATCTGATATCCACACATATAAAGCTAAATGTTTTATTTGACTCTTTGAAAGGTCCAAAATAAAAAAAAAAATATTTTTTTTGCAGTTTAAATGCAGATATAGGAAAATCTAACCCAGCTGAGAGATTTAACAAACTCAGGTAGAGGTTTTACCTGCATTAGTCAGGGTCAGAGCAGTGACTTTACCTGTCACTTCTCAACCTTACCTGTCACTGACTGTTCTCATCACAGGAGAAAAAAAAATACATAATAAAAATAAAAATAATATATTTGTGTCTGTAACTATACTAAGCCTTAATGTAGTTATTGGCTTTATTTTGGTTTCATTTTGAGTGACGACAGATTACACTAGTGGTGCTGTTACATTTTTTGTTTTTACATTTGTCTAGGTTTCAATCACAGGAGAAGGTCTGTCTCCTCATGTGTAGCTCATGATTTGGTACTTAAATTTAGCAACTTCCTAAATTCAGATGTTGTCTCTGGTGTTCCAGATTTTTTTTTTAATAACTGTCAGACATGTTGCTGGATTTATTTTTGGTCTATTCTCAAGCAAATATCGCACAAGAAAATATAGCTTAAGTTCAAACTCAAAATCATGCATAACTGAGACACAACTTTGTTTAAGTTGAACTCAACAGTCTGCACAGAGTCTTTGTAGTATAAGATTGCAGCTGAGGATTGAATACTAATGTTTTCATCTCTATAATCTCTCAGTGGCCCTGTTTGTCATCCAATGACTTTTTTAGAGAATTTACTGCACTGTTTTTTTTCCAGACCAACAAACTCTTTTTTTGCATGAAGATAATTAATAGCGCTGAATTCAGTAAAACTAGGCCACTTTGACACACTGCGTAGAGCTTCTTCACATCAAGAAGGAGAATTGCAGAGCAGAGAGAGATGGCAGCCTCTAAACCTACTGAGAAACTGTGTTGCATCATTTTATGATCACAGTTCTCCTTCTGTATTTTACTACTACTTGTAGGAAAATGCAATAGTAGCTAGAGCACTTCAGCCATTCCCTTTGTGCCTCATACATTCAAAAAGCACATACAAAATAGCTACAGGAATTTCAGTTTATAGATGTTCTTATCTAAGGATTACACTTAACCAGTCATAGAGGAAGGCGAGTATGAAGTGATTGCTGAATGTGAAGAAAGCACTCACAATGTTCTTATAAGCTTAAAGCATCATTGTGGAGATGATTATGTTTCCAGTCATGACTGAGCTTAATGCAGGATCTGCCACCGCTCAACTGCAACGCTTCCTGTTTCACAACCATGAATTTTATGGGAATAATAGTTACAGTGCAATGAATATATGCTGTAAAAAAAAAACATTTTTTGATGAAATCTATACATTAACAATGCTGTCACTCTACTATTTGGCTAGACTTTTGGACAGATTGGATAAAAGTGGGAACCAACTTTATCCATAATGGCCTGTTGACTTTAAACTTCTACCTGTGCTTTATAAAAACGG
Source organism: Silurus aristotelis (assembly GCF_946808225.1). Lineage (NCBI taxonomy): Eukaryota > Metazoa > Chordata > Actinopteri > Siluriformes > Siluridae > Silurus > Silurus aristotelis. The sequence goes on along the minus strand of NC_139587.1, from coordinate 13,675,254 downwards.
AGCTGCTTAAAAACTGTACAAATTTTTTCTGGACTGATCTGGCAACCTATTTCTCACAATGCTGTATGTCTTTTCTTGAGTTAGCAATATGTTCTCCGTGCAATCTTAAATAACTCAAGGTGAAATAATCTTAAATTTGATTTGATCTTCAGAAACAAACTAATTCAACCCTATACATAGTTAGATTTTGTCAGATTTTTATGTTTTTGTTTTTATGATAGATATACACTCTCTGAAAATACTACCAAATTATCTTTGTGTATACAAAAAAGTCAGCTTTCCACTAAAAGGCTTGTTATAATTAAGTTAAATCTATAACATTTGGTCAGGGTTCAGAGGTCAAATCATAAACAGTGTGCTCTTACAGTATTTCTCATACTCTCTCTGCTCATGGCAGCTTGTGCAGTGCTGCATTGATTTGGAAACATAATTCTCATTCCCTGCTGGCTAACAAGGCTGCCATCTCAGAGGCAGTCTGTGCAGTGAGGTCTTTTAACTGGAGGTTGTGAAAACAGAGTGGGACACCAAGAGCCAAGGCCATGGCAAAAAGCGAGTATGGAGAGGAAAAAAAAGCTGCCCTGGTCAGTTTCAGTGTACAAACTCAGAGGAATAAACACTGTGTGTGGCTGTTCGGGACATGTGCATGAGTGTTCAAGTGTGTTAGTGTGCATGCGCACGTTCTGTACACAAGCAAGCGGTGCAGGGGAACAGATGGCGGCAATGGAAGGCAGCAAAGTTTAATCCTATCAGATGGATTCCCAGTACACCATCTGGTTAATCCATGCACAATTTCAGAGCACTGCAAAAGAGTCATCCCAAGCCAAGATTACCATCACAGATTGCTGCATCGTACCTCTTTATCTCTCCCAGTTTAGTGCAGCCACCATATTAAATTATGCCATGTCGCTGCAATCATCCTGCTCATGTTTGCAGCAACAAGGAGCAAAATGCACAGAGTTTGAGAGCCCATTTTACAACACTTCTGCAAAGGGCTGTAAAATGCACTCTTCAACTTTGGGCACAGTCTAATAAGTAAAGTCTAGCACAAGAATCCAGCAAAATAGTCTGTCACATGCATTAACTCAGACAGTAACCTCCAAGGATCACCCCTTCTATTCCTGTCTAATCTATTTCCTTTTTTCCCTCACTTTTCCGTGCTTTACCCCTCCCCCAACGCAGAATAGGAGTAATTAGTCAAATAAAGTGCACCTCGTGTGATGGCAAGCTCAGGTTCCTGAGCCAAAGTTCAACATGGCGAAATGAAATTGCGGCTTATTAAGGTGTTGAATTTTGATGGCCTGCTGCTGTTTTGCCAGTGTGTCCCGCAGCGGCTGGCCTTTTGATCGACTCCTGTACAGACTTGGGATCTCATGACATTTACACGAGTGTCATAAAACAAGCAGCCGCACAGGGCCCTCCCTATGTGCATGGGTCGAGGTAATATTTAATAAATATAATCATCCAAATTAGCATTCACTGACTTTGGGTATGGTGGGGCTTAGGGTCATAATTGTGACGTGATCACTGACAGAACATTAGAAAGGAAGAATTCTTTTGAAAAAAAGAATTTTTTTTAGACAGATTCCGTTAATCAACCCCAGACCCAAAACAAAACCTGACTGGGAATATCACCTTTCATACAGACAGTCCTCTGAAAATGTGTGTGTGTGTGTTGTGTGTGTGTGTGTGTGTGTGTGTGTGTGTGTGTGTGTGTGTGTGTGTGTGTGTGTGTGTGTGTGTGTGTGTGTGTGCCACTGATGATAGACACTTTCTTTCTTGCATTCCTGTCCACTTTCTGCACTCCCACCTTTTCTGCACCATTTTTGATTGAAAACAAATCTGTTTACAGTTTATCCAACAGAGGCCAGTGTCATGCCCTTGGTGGAAAGTGATGAGAGCTTTTCAATCTTTTCAATCTTGGTACGCCATTGGTAACACCAGAGAAGCAGTAAATAGTAAAACAACAGGTTATCGCTTCATGTAGTGAAGTTTTAAACTGATGGTTGACGCGTGCAGGCCATCTCTCTCTCTCTCTCTCTCTCTCTCTCTCTTTCTCTCTCTCTCTCTCTCTTTCTCTCTTTCTCTCTTTCTCTCTCTTACACTCAAAATAATGTCAGGAAGCGTATGGGTTTTTTACAAAAGGACCAGCCTCAGAGTAATCATATGCGACTTCTTTAATTATTCTGTCAGTTTTCATTAGGTGTTTAAAGCCTCATTTTCCAAATGGGCTCTATAAATGTGATCCTATACACAAGAAAAGATGTCAATTACTTCATAGGCAGTTGTAGTGTGTGCCATTGGTAAAATGAACAATATTTTTCCTTTTGATGGTTTGTCATGCAGTTTATGCTGTGTCTTGCATCAGACTTTAGTTGGCTCATTTGAAATGCTTTATTTAATAAGAGTAAGTCCCTGATTCATGACTGAGTGGAATTGATGTTTGTAATTTATTTTTTTTATGTTAACCCGCATGTTGTGCAGTATCTCAGGGAAATCTTTTTCTTCTCTCTCTCTCTCTCTCTCTCTCTCTCTCTCTCTCTCTCTCTCTCTCTCTCTCTCTCTCTCTCTCTCTCTCTCTCTCTCTCTCTCTCTTCTCTCTCTCTCTCTCTCTCTCTCTCTCTCTCTCTCTCTCTCTCTCTCCTTTCCTTTGTAAAAGCAGCCACACCCTGCATTAAGGCCATCAGTCCCAGTGAGGGCTGGACTACAGGAGGGGCCACTGTTATTATCATCGGGGACAACTTCTTCGATGGGTTACAGGTCATATTTGGCACCATGCTCGTCTGGAGCGAGGTCAGTCTTTTTAGCCTAGGATTTGTTTCATATTTATTATTTAACAGCATTTTCTGCAGGTCATTGCCCATATTATCATTTACTGGCCTTTTGCACAAACAAATGGTATATATGATATATAATTATACCTTTAAATATATTTCATAGGTTTCAAAATCCCTTTAAAAGCAGGCTCCTGACTGTATATTTATATACATCAAAATACAGTCTACAACTTACACGAGGCAATTCATGCACATATACAGTAATTCATGGACAAAAAAAAAAGGAAAAGTTCAAATCAAATGTTTTTTAATTACAGTGCGATTGTGAAAATTTTAGTCTATTTGTGATCTTTTAGCATCCTTATTGTCAGACTGACAACATACTGGCATATGTAACCTCATGGCAATGCCTGGTGGAGTTCCATATGTCAGCTCTAGTAAAGACATCAGTTTCGACTCTGGTAATGCTCCCAGACACATTACCTCTGTCCTGCTGACTCACCCACTGAGTAGTGTCTGCAGAAAAAAAAAAATTATTTGTTGAAAGTGAAAATAATATTGTCCTGTAAAATCTTACTTTGTATCGCAATGAATAATCTACAAGCTCACAGCACAGTCAGTGCTTATTAAATGCACAAGGCTTGTTTGATTTAGTATACAGTGGAATCCAAAAGTCTAAAACAACATTAAAAATCTGTAAAAAAAAATAAATAAATAAATTGACTACAATATTCAATATTGATAGTTTGCAATATTTTCAGGTCACTATTTGCAAATTTGTCATATCAGCCATCATTAACTACTTCTTATGGAAGTCTTATTTATTTTATTGAAGCACATGTTCAGATGACAGTAGATTTGAACTAAGATGGATCATCAGTTTTGATGCAAAACTGTGCCGTCTGTGTCAGCTCAAGTACACACTGTCACTTACACACTTGAAGTTTTTTTTTTAATGAATGTTACAATTAAGGCTAATATGTTAACATCCTAATTTATGCTCAAACTCTTGCTGATAATATCATTTGTACTACAAATATTTGCGTTAAATTGAAAAATAATGCCTAGCAGAAGGTTTTGACTTTTTTTTTAAGGTTTTCACTTTGTTTACTATTGGCCCCAGTGTATAAGGAAATTCTTTTTCAGAAATAACGATAGATAGATAGATAGATAGATAGATAGATAGATAGATAGATAGATAGATAGATAGATAGATAGATAGATAGATAGATAGATAGATAGATAGATGGATGGATGGATGGATGGATGGATGGATGGATGGATGGATGGATGGATGGATGGATGGATGGATGGATGGATGGATGGATGGATGGATAGATAGATAGATAGATAGATAGATAGATAGATAGATAGATAGATAGATAGATAGATAGATAGATAGATAGATAGATAGATAGATAGATAGATAGATAGATAGAATTCTTGCTGCCAAAGGGATGATTTAGTGAATTTTATAAATTCTTATGACAATAGGGATTAAATCACAGGTGTGTGTGCGTATGTGTTCTTCTACTGATTTCATAGTAACAATTCACAAGGACATAAGGCTCATTTCTAAAGTTAAACAAAACCATTCAAAATAAACTTTTTTTAGGAGATGCTTATTTAATATTTATGGAAGGTTCTCCTGTGTCAGTGCTGAGATAAAGCTGTTTGTATATGTTTTCTGACATAGACATTTACCCAGATGAGATTTCTGGTTTCTGTTTAGCATGACAAGCTGTATGTTTTGTTGGTGGTCGGAGAATAACAGTGTATAGTGATTACAGGAACTTACCTGGTTCAGGGGCATTCCTTAACATTACATGTAAATATAAATAAATAAAAACTGTGTGAAATGGGTTGTTTTTTAATAAATATATATTTATCTTATAGCTTATCACACCTCATGCCATTCGGGTACAGACGCCCCCCAGGCACATCCCCGGAGTGGTCGAAGTCACTCTGTCCTACAAGTCGAAACAATTCTGTAAGGGAACACCAGGCAGATTCATCTACACAGGTAATAACAAACAAACTTAATGACTTCAAAAAATACAACAGTGCATATTAACAGCATTTGATTGCAAGAAATGTGTGTTGTGTAATGTTTAAAGGGTGTTTGTTAATTTGCAACTTTAAATGATAGTAATTAAAGCTATAATGCCCGGGAGTATGAAAAATAGATTTCATAAATGCATTTAAAGGGTGCTCAGCTGTAGCCATTGTCTGCTCAGCATGTATCTATGTCTGTGCCTACGCATTCATGTGTGTGAATGAGTATGTTCATTGGGTTTATGGCATAGTCCATTGACTAAGCACATGGCCAGGCATGAAGGGAGTGATCTTCTTCTTCTTCTTTCGGCTGCTCTCATTAGGGGTCGCCACAGCGGATAATTCGTCTCCATACCCCCTGTCCTCTACATCTGCCTCTTTCAAACCAACTACCTGCATGTTTTCCCTCACCAAATCCATAAACCTCCTCTTTGGCCTTCCTCTTTTCCTTCTTCCTGTTGGCTCCATCCTCAGAATTCTCCTACCTCATGTCCCTTCTCTAAACATGACCAAACCATCTCAATCGGACCTCTCTCCTTTTGTCCACAAAACATCCTACATGCGCTGTCCCTCTAATAAACTCGTTTCTAATCCTGTCCATCCTCGTCACTCCCAATGGAAATCTCAGCATCATGAAAATCTCAGCATCAAAGGGAGTGATATTTAAAACTAAAAAACAAAACAAAAACAAAACTAACATATCAAAGAAGAGGGTAAATGGCCAGCCTCTTTATCAAATATAAACTCTAGTTTATAACTCTATAAACTCTAGTGCTTTAAAGATTAATACTACAATTCCGAAGGAATTTCTGCTCTGAACTTACTTATACTTTATACTTTGACACTATTTGCCAGAGTTTCATAAAACATGCAAGTCTTTCTTTTATTCTGGTGCCCATGTCCCAGCAGCCCCCTTGGTGTGCAGTGCAGTGTTTGGGGCCTCAGCCTGTCGTTCCTCTCCCCTGGCTCCAATTGGCACCTTGGCCATGCCCAGTTGCCAGTGGGTACTAATCATAGAGGATTGGCCGGACTGCATGGCAGCTGGCAACAGAATTACGTTTGGGACATCTGGTGCCTCTAATCAACTTCTGTCAGCCAGAGGAAATGGAGACCTAATTAAATCAATGGTGCACCAATGCTGCCATGCTTATACGCCACAATACCATGCAGAAATGTGGAGTTTTACCTGAAGAACAGCAGAGAACCACACTAAAGAGTATCATTAGCTGTGCTCAATTTGGATAAGTGCAAATGAATTTCAAACTGATATTACAGAACTGCTCTGGTTCAGTTTTGGATTTAACAAATAATATTTAATGTATTATATTCGTATTCAGAGGCATTTGATGGTTTCAGATGATCTAGCTGCATTATGGTACCAACTGCTGTGTCTGCTTATGAACCCGGAGACCACTCGGTTAATGGATTTCTCAAAAGCCTGCCAGATAATGGATGATGTCATTTTAGGGGTCTCAAATTCTTGGCACATGCTGGTCAATACAAGAGTTTGCAGTAAAATGGAAGCCCACATGTACAAAGAGGCATAATTGGGCCATTGATATAGGCCAACAAATATCAACACCATTTGCTTTTTTTCCTGGGTGCAGAGTTTTAGGGTTTTATAGTGATTAAAAGAAACCTTTGTGATAGTGCAAGTAGTTTCTTGGTTCTTCTCTCTGCAATTAGACATTCAAGGGCTCTGTGCAATTATATTTATCATCAGAAACAATTAGGCATTCTCCATCTGGGACATTACCCTTCCTGCATGGCATTTTGCAGATAAGAGGACTGAATCATTCCTCTTTCTCGCTCTCTTTCTCCATCAGCAAAAAATGCATTTCCATGTTTGGTTGCGTATTACCTTGTACAAGATTGCCACATTTGAATCATTAGTTGAAAAAGGCTTTCCATCCATTTCCATGCAATGGGAGGGAGAGTTATAACACTATCTCCCAACAGGCATGTGTGCGCGCAACGCGACCGATAGATTGGTGGTGTTGATGAATCACTTCTGAGGTTCAGCAGGCAATTCTTTCCTGCTCAGTATGCAGGCCAGTAGGCTGAACAGCACCCATCAGGCCTGATATTAAAAAGACTCTGCTGGATCACATTAGGGGAAGTTCTCTAATTCCCATCCAATGCTTGGTACTATGGGAAGCATTATTCACTGGAACCGAGGAAAAAAGGTTTTTGACCCAGACTAAAATAGAGCTGGACAAAAAGTGGAACATTTAACGGGTTTAATTGTCTTTTTTTATTTTAATTTATTATAGATGGGAATGAGAAAAACTAAATAATGCAAAGCAAAGGCTTAGAAGGATATCATGGATGTTATAAAACAAATATCCCTTGACATTTAGGTTAAATGTGTTTAACCAACCACAATTGTGCCTTTACTCATTCTGTTAACAAAGTTTATAGATAATTAGCCAGTGTTTTCAGCCAGCAATATTATTTTTTAGAGGTATTGAGTGATTGGTCAAGTTCGATTTTAAGTAAGGCTCTTTAATTCAACTGAGAAATGGTGCCATGCTCTTTGATCATTGGTAACTGTTCCAACTAAATTGCTGATCCTTGACATGTGAAAATTGTCACCATAAAGATATTGTGAAATCGGTTTGCTTTACAGCATTAAGTCTTCAGTGGGCCATTTCACACAAATGCATTTGCCTCACAGCAGCCACCTCTCAGGATCAAGGAAAACAAGTCATCCATTTTATGGCCATAGGCTCCTACTATACATTTTCCTCTTTCTTAAAGCCATACTTTATTTAGTTTGTCGGTTTTTCCACATAAACGCAATCACTGGTTTTATGGAAAAATGGATAAAAATGAGATTGTAAGATATTGATCCCTGTGTGAGGTGGGCTGGGGAAAAACAGGCCTCATCTATATAGGGAGAAAAATGAAGCAATAATTCAGGCAGGCATCGAACATTCTGCCACTGCGCCTATTGATTCCTATCCACAGTGTATGAGATCACACCTGAGAGAGAGCTCTTGGGAACAGAGAGAGAGAGAAAAGAGATAACATTACCACCCTGACATTAACAGCTCTGTACAAAGCCCACAAGTGCCTGTTAAAAGGTTCCGCTAAAGACCAATTACCCAGCATGCCTCTCTGTTCTGTCAATCAGGGATACAGCTGGAGCAGGTCTACGTCTGGTCACCTGATTCAGTTCACAACTCAGAACAAGTGGTTAGTCATAAGGACTACATTGGTTTTAAGAAGAATCCTCAGTTTTAGAGTAGGTATGGATGATGTCTCTGAGAGATTTGTAAATTGATTTGATTTTAATAAAACGGTAATGGTTTGCCCGTCCAGCCCTGACAGACTTATTCAGGTTATCTTTTAGGCTGAGCTTCACCTCCCTTGTCAATCTATCCCTGCAGGCCTCTCGTTATTATTGTGAAATATGAAGCGATCTGGCTGTGCCTTCATGAAATTTCAATGAGCATTGATCTGTGTGATTGCACACAATCCTTCAAGCTGTGGTTCATGTTCATTTATATATTTATTGTTCATATGTTTCGCTCATTCTGATTTCCAAAGTGGCCATCTCAGACAGTTAATATGTCTGTACCTTTGGTCCAAGGAAACAGCTTTGTCCCTCACCACTTTGTCAGGTCAGGTGGCCGAAAATTCAATTTGAAGATCATCATGGCACCGGCACCAGTAAGCACCGGCATTATATTTGCTTATATTGATTACATTGTGTAAACATAATGAGACAGAATAGTATACCCAGGATATTCTCTTCTATATTGATTGAGAAGATTTGGTTTCAATGTTAGAGTTATTATTTATGACATCACACATAACTTTATTATCCCCCTCTCTGACAAGTGAAACCAGAGAAGTGAGACTGATACTGCGATGAAAGCCAGTCTCCCATGTATGTTGGTTAATATCCAATATCGCAGATATTTTTTATTTTGGTCCACAGTTTATGTATTGTGCCTAAAGGAAACTGAACAATATGCATTTCATTTTTTTTTATTTGAATGTATGAAAATAAACAAGGACACAGACAAAGGATGTTCTCCAGTGCCGTTTGTGGAAAACTGGTCTCTTTGCAGAGGAATGCAGAGGAACCTTAAAAAACCAGACCCCTACTGAGAGTGTGGTTTCTCTATCTGGTCTACTGGGATGGTCTACTGGGACATTGGCTTTGTTTGGGTTGCTTAAATATAACATGTTGTCACTGCTTGTCAACATTTTCTACCCTTTCTATGATATTGTTGACTGTTTAAAAAGTGTGTTCATTAATATCATTTTGGGTGTGAAATGAGGGGTGCCAAATGAGGATCACCATTTTTCACTTCTTTTTTTTACCATTCAATATATGCTCAAGTCATTTTCTCAGCTCTCTCTCTCTCCCTGCTCCCTGTTCTCAGTAAGATTGCATTATCAGCTTTGCTGGTGAGGAGATTGTACAGAATGTGGAAATCAATAGAAATGAGGGGGAGTAAACATGTGAAGATGTCTGAGAGGGCAGTAGAGTACAGTTTAGAGATCTCCCCCATCCATCTATATATCAGCACATGAAAACGCCTCCTTCAGTAGTGCCGGTGTCCTGCCTCATTATATCCTCTTAAAGGAGATGTAGCTACACTTAGTACTGAGTCTCACACACTTTGCATGTACACTTCATTACTCATTCTATCGCTGGAGATGTTCCACAAGGCCCAGGCTAGCTCTTTTATACATGTTTGAAAGGGTAACTAAGCTAAGCAAACTAGACATGGTCCTAACAAATATTGCACTGTGTTGGTTTAGGGCTGGATGTGAAATAATTTTTTTTTTAGTACTGTCAGAGATGGCAAAAGTACACATATCCTTTACTTAAGTAGCGTAACAAGGTATTTGTACTTCTTTACTTCCCATCTCTGAGTACAGTGTTTGCTTTGGTCCCCATATATCATAAACCTGCCCTGAACTCATAACTTAGAAATTTACTCGGCCTCTTTCCTTATTCATATAGCATTATTAATTTATTCCTCCATTCTTGCTGGATGCTAACTCTCATACAGTGTATGGCCCACCCAGGGCCTGCCACATTCTGATTCCTGACCACACTTCCTAATCCTTGACTTGAACCTCCACCATGCTTAATTACAGGAAGTCTATTTAGATATGATGTATTATCAGCCTTAGGGTGGCTTTGCATCATTCTGTCACATTCGGCTGTTTTTGTTTTCCTTCCCCTAGACGATAGCTGTGCTCTGCTTTCCATCATGGGACATGGATTGTTTTAACAGATTTTTTTACGCAGCTCCTTTTTTAAACACTCATTCAGTCATGTGCCCGAACAAGCAGCTATGAGATTTGGTCGTGTCATGATTCATGCCACTTTTCTTAATGCTGGGGCTCAATCAGAGTTACACACTGTGGCTATTGTTAGCCACTGTTATGTTACTGTATTTAAGGAAAGTTATGACTGCAGATGCATTTTAAAGGTGCACTCTGCTTCCAAGCCTTCAAACTTGTTTTTTCTAAAACTGAACCCAAGCAGCTCTCCTGTAGAGTTTTATTCCAAACCTAATTCTGCACTTCTCAGTCTAGCCAAAGAAATAGTTGATTATCTGTATCAGGTGTGTTGAATTCAGACTCCCACAGCTATCTAGGAACAGGAACTTGATCTAGGTGGAGAGCCATTTGTTCACTCCACTTTAATACCCATTAAGTGTTAGCTCCCACCTGCTGCTTGGAGGTCTTCCTGCACTGTAATGAGGAGTGATGATCAGGATTCAGACTACACTCCACTGAATGGAAAAAGCTGTCCTCAGTCTGTCCTTTTAGCTTTGGAGGTTAAAGAGAGCTTGAGAGTTGAGAGTATGGTACCTTAGGAAATGACTAGATGGGTGGTCTATACTGCTATACATAAGGGTGGCCAACAGAGTCAAAAAGAAGTGCTGCATTATCCACATTCACTCTGTCACACTTTATCAGAATGCAATCTAATGCAGGCTAAATATTCTAGGTCACACACTGCTATTAATGCTCCCTCTTCTTAGCTTTGCAAGAGTTGATGCTTAAGGCATCTAAAATAAGTAATAACTAAATAAATGAATAAAAACTTGTAACGCTATGATGAAGCATTGCTTTATTATGACAGTTACTTAAATCCTATTTTTTATTATTTCACTTTTACAATATAGTTTTGTCAGCCAATTGTCAGCCCATTTAATAAACTGTTATGACACCTATAATCAGTACCCACAAATATACATCCCTCATTATCAACATGCCCCTTACATGCCTCTGTTCAATGCACATTACCATGTGAGTAAAACAAATGAGAAAACATCAGATTGCTCTGTAATGCAGACAACATTTTATTTAATGCTTTCCATAAGACCCATTAGTGGGAATCCAAAAATAAAGGAACAGTCATTTTCAAAGATCTCCTAGCAATATAGTCCCCAATTATGTATTTTGTTAGTTTTTTTGTTTGTTTTTTTAAGGCAAGGTGTTCCTATGTGAGTTTTGTCACTTGCTAAGTGATACATGCTGCATTCAGAATGAATAGGTGTCATATATTACAGCAAAATACTAATCACCAAACTAATTTGAATGTGGTTAGCCTTTAGCTTTTCCTAGAATTTCATCACTCTTCTCATTCCTTCCTTCACTTTTAATAGTAAACTGCATTCTTTCTTCTTTTCTTTTTTTAAACAAGGGGGCTCTGTGTCAGTGTGGCCTCAGAGGATCTGCATTGAGCAGCACAATAGACAAACACATAAGCAAGCATAGCAGGCTGATCATTGAAGAAAGGCCTATTGTGTCAGTGCAAAAGTAGCCCTCAGTCCAGAAAGGTTAGAAAAACAGTGCAACAAGGCCCGTGTGGTCTGACCATGCAGGATGTTTGGTTCTATCGCCCGGATCGCGTTCCTTTTTAAATATTGCCTTATTGCTGTGTTCTCAGCATGAGTTCATAAAGCTGTTCCTAAATCTTTGAAGACTGTAATCTTGTAATCCTGAAGTATTGCCTCACAGAAATCAAAGCTTTAACTGAATTATTGGACCTACAAATATTGTTGCAGATTAACAGTGCATGTATTGAACAGGAGTGAGATTTATTAAGAGCTATCCTCCTTCGAAAATCAGCATTTATTAACCTGTGTGGAGCAGAATTTAGTGGTTGTTGGCAGACATTTACATGTTATCTTTGAGCGAAGTGCCAAAATGTGAGCTACTTTGTTTCTTCTTGTTTCTAGGCAAATAACCTGGAATGATTTGTAGTGAGCACTTGAAGAAGAGTAAAATAGAAAATTGTTTATGTAAATATAATGGAGTAAAAGTACAAGCATACATTTTAGTTATGCTAAGGTACAGCACAATTCTAACCTAAAATATACTACTTCTTTATTACCACATTGTTACGAATGGTAACAAAGTACAAATATGTATAAATATAAATACTACTTATGACCAAATTAATAGCCAGTGATATAGTCAAGTCAAGTCAAGTTTATTTCTATAGTGCTTTTCACAACAGACATTGTCTCAAAGCAGCTTTACAGAAATCAACAGTCAAGGTGAATGGTGTGCATTTATCCCTGATGAGCAAGCTATGGCGACTGTGGCAAGGATATAGAACAGACATGTCCAACAGCTAGTTGAGTTTGTACACCACAGCACTGAGCAGTAGTATGAATGTCATTTCAACACAATTTTTATTACACAGTCCTAGACAACCAAGAAAAATATTAAAAAGAACAACTGCTAACAAGCAACCAGTGATGGAATTCAGGGAAGGCAAAAAAATGTGAAGGTATTAACAAGACACAACTTCGAAAAACCTAGTGTTTTTGATCAAATAGCACATGCTATATAGTCAGTTATATAAAAAATTATTAATATTAATAAAAGTCTTAAAAGTGAGAAGAAATGGGTGAAATTCTGTAATTTCATAGCATCAGCAGAGCTCTGTGTGTGTTGTGTGTGTGTGTGTGTGTGTGTGTGTGTGTGTGTGTGTGTGTGTGTGTGTGTGTGTGTGTGTGTGTGTGTGAGAGAGAGAGAGAGAGAGAGAGAGAGAGAGAGAGAGAGAGAGAGAGAGAGAGAGAGAGAGAGAGAGATAGAGTCCTGTTATCCTAAACAGCATGTGCACAGTTTTACATAACCATTGTGGGGGGCTTCATTTGCAAAGGCTGGTGTCTGATATAGAATGCTGTGTGTGAGCTGCTGCAGAGGGAGCAGAATGAACTGTTAGAAGGCGTACACATTGATTCCTGGAGTCCTGTATAATTCATAAAGCGCTGCCTGGCAGTACTTGCTGTTTTTCTGCTTGGTTGTTTGGGACCATTCCTCATTTGACATTGTATTTATGGATTTGACATATTTTTCTTTTGCATGTTTATTTTGGACAATAGAAAAATGTAAAGAACAATCATCTTGTTCATTGGGCACAGTATAAAAAATAGTTAATGGATGGATGTGAAATTTTAGGTCACAATATTTTTTTTTTCAGCACTAAATGAGCCCACAATTGATTATGGCTTCCAGCGGTTACAGAAGGTCATCCCCAGACATCCAGGTGATCCAGAACGCTTGCCAAAGGTCAGTTTCAGTTTATTACCGCTCGTCCTCTAATATTTAGTATTCTGCTGCATTAACTTCCATAGCTTTCACTCTAATCATGTTCTTGTTGATCTCTGTAATATTCAAATACATTGCTTGATCTAGCAATGCTATTCATCTTTCTGTGATCTTTAATAACCGTAAATTGTTCCTCTACAGAAAAACACACACTTCCCAGGTGAGGCCAGATTTGGAATGAACTGGAAAGATCCAGTAGTGTTTACTTCCTCCTCTATTCTTGTGCCACTTAAAAAGATGTTAATGAATCCTTTGGGAGTGATAAATAAACAGTACTTTATCTTCTACGTGTTCTATACCCCTGAGCCCCATGTGAGCTGCAGCACTTAATAGACTAAAAAAGAGTAATTATGGCTGGCTGGTCATGCTCTTTTGCAGTCAGTTCAGGGTTGACCTTGTACTGTTATATAAGTCTTTCCCATATTAGAAGTGGGCTATTGGTATTCATTGTCCCACAGTCACTGCATCTATTATACCTGTAATTTGACTGAGGTCGGTGCACAATACATCAGTCCAAAATCCTGGTTTAGGATGGAACTTCATTAAAGCTACTGTGGTCTGTCTTCACCCATGTTACAGAATGTGATGCAGTGTTATGTTGGATAGTTTGTGGAGACCAAAAGCTGCTCAACACCATTGCTGTTCTCTCCTCACATATCGCCCTCCTAGTTGCCATTCCCCAGCTGGCTTGGAGAAGACAGATGTACAGCCACTGTTAGCGGGGCTAAATAGGGTTGTTGTGTTTGATCTCTGTCCCTAATTCACCACATGAACATTGTCAGCATACCTTCCACACACACACACACACACACACACACACACACACACACACACACACACACACACACACACACACACACACACACACACACAGAGTCATCTATAAACACCTATGCCACCATATTTTAAACTTACTGACCCTTCTGAATAGAAGACATTCAAGTTGAAACCTTTTACCAGAGCTAAATTCATTTCTATGCTTAATCTAAGAAAGGAGTTCATGATCATCCATTCTGTCTGTCATGTTAACAGCAGCCTGGTTCATTTCTGACAGACTGACTCTGCTGTTCACGTGTGATCGGTGTGGTTTTAACCTCAGCTTGGCCTGGGCTCATTTCACTGGGCCAGTGATGAATTTCAATGCATTAGTCGGGTCCCAGGTGGGGTGAGCCATCACACCTTTCCCACTGTGTTCATCAAGAGGGGAGCAGGTCAGAAAAACTGCCTTTGCTCCTCCCTGGAGAACAGCCTTAACGGCATGCCATATTTTTAACAGACTCCCTTGCAGTTCTAATGAATATGGTTGGACAGCCACCAAGCAATGAGCAGCTGTGCACCTGCAGCATGGGCACATGTGAATGAGATGAGTAGGAAAAAAATACCCAACTGCCTTCCACTGCACGGCAACTATCAAGTCAGGTGTTGGGGAAGTCCCAGAGGATGCAGCTTTCTATGTTGGCTTGATTATATATATCGGTTGTAGGTGTAGGTGTAGATGTAGGTGTAGCCAAAAGCACATTTGAGGTAAGCACCAAACACAAAGTTAGTGTATGTTAGGTTATGTATAATTTGATTAATTTTAACCAAAATAGTGTAAAATCATAGTACAAATGTCCTCAGTTTTAGCTCTTTACAAGCTTTCACAGAGGGGTATGAGAAAAGGGAGGCTGTGTGGTGGGGGAGGATGGGGAGCAGAAAAGAGAGAGAGGGTAACCAAGAGAGAGCAGCAGGGAGAGAAAGAAAGGGATCCGGGTGATCCATCATGGTGAAGTCAGCTGTCCTGGGCTGCCTTCACCTGGGTCATGCGATCGAAGCCACTGCCGCCCACACTTTATTATTGCTCAGCCAACAGTAATTGAGTCACCACAAGGGGGAAGAAGCAGCTGGAGTAGAAGGAGAGAAAGCGAGAGAGAGAGAGAGAGAGAGAGAGAGAGAGAGAGAGAGAGAGAGAGAGAGAGAGAGAGAGAGAGAGAGAGAGAGAGAGAGAGAGAGAGAGAGAGAGAGAGAGAGAGTGAGAGAGTGAGAGAATGAGTGAAGAAAAGAAGAGACTAGCTAGCACACAGGGGAAGTTAAATGAGAAATCATTTCTCTGCATGGCTCTACATGTCTGGTAAATTGTGGTGACAGGGTTGATGTGTGCAGATGGATTTTTACCCTCAATTTCTGTGAGTGGTGGAGGTTTTAATCCTCTACTTCTGTCTACGCCTCGCTCACTCTCTCGCTCAGTTTGTCCTCTGCTCCCTTTAACACTCCCAGCCAGATATTAACAGCATCGGCCGCTGGGCCCGGCTGCTCATTTCTGCACTATCGATTTTACCCTTTATTGAGGTAATAACAGTTTGTTGACGGCACTTCTCTCAACTGCTAGACTAAATCACAGGTGAGGGGCAAGCAGGGAACAAGGCAGTCTAACTTGTCTCCCTCAATTCTCTGCCAAATTTGTGGACATGTTAGGCAAGCCCCTAAAAATTGTGGTATAAGTCAGCAGAGCCTAAGTATTTTTATGAGTATCAAGGATGTTATTTTAAGAATTCAGTTTAATTTTTACTTAAACATTAATAAGAGGCACAAACACCATGAGCACATTCAGACAGATGAATTGTTTAATTTAGCATTATTTTTAATATTGAACAATGGCTTCAGAGTAGCATGTAATCAAGAATTGTGTGCATAATAAATAGAGAGACAGACATTTGAGAGAACAGCCCCTAATTGCTCAGTGAGCATTCGTGTCTGGATCCAGAGACACAGCTCCGGTCGATGAGATTGGCTGGGGTCCAGTGTGGCCAGTCTGTGGACTTGTTTTTCCCTCTCCCTCTCTCCAGTCAGTGTTTGTTCCTCCCATTTTCTCTGTCACTTCACATCCACCTGATCCCCTCTTGGCCACCTCTAAAGAGCCTACAATTTAATCTGTGCTTTGATGAATCAATTGTCCCCCGCCGCAGTGTTTTCCTTCTTCATGCTTCATTGGCGAATCAAGACAAATACTGCACTAGGTCAGAATGTGCGTGCTTATATTATTTTAATCCAAGTGACTGTTAAAATATGTAGATGTTAATGCGCAAGTGTACATTTTATTTTACCATTACATTTTGAGACAACTAAAGTAGATCTGAAATGTTTGTGTGTTCGCCGGATATAGTCGTCACTTGCTTGCTGTTCAGATGCAGGCCGACAGGTTGTTATTGACTTTCAAAAAGTAACCTTTTAAGTCTGTAGAGACAGAATATGAATTATGCAAGAGACTTGGATTGGTTAAAGAGTAAAGGGACTGATATTTGTGATGGACAGAAATTGACAGGTTGGTAACGTGAAAGGAAAGACGAGACAAGGGATATAAAGAATATAAATGCTCTGCAGCTGCTTTCTATACTATTAATCTGCATATTAATACATAGAGTTTGATTAAAAAGACACTGTGGACTGCATCAGTTTCATCCACATTGCATGGCTGAGAATTCTGCACTATTTCATATGTAATAGTTTGGGACATTGTTCACTGTGGTGCACAGGCTGGGTTAAAGCCGGATTCTATAAATAAACCTTTTTAAAGTGGCATTCTCTGCTTACCTAGTTATGCTGCACATAATTATTAATATGTTTATACAGAATTAATAAAGGGTTAATTAAACCGCTCTAACCTTTGGATGTTGTAACGAATGATTAAGAAATCTCGTTTCTGCAGCTAGAAATTATGTGGCACAAATATACTGTTCCTAATTGCTTTCATACATCATAGTGTCACTATTCAGGACATTTTAAAACCATGTTCATGTTACATTGCCATGACTGCACTATAATCCTCACTGTCACTAAGGGACCAGACTTTATATTACTACTAATACTACTACTACTAATATTTTTTTTTTGGTTAAAAATAAATCTTCACATGGTTCAATAAATAAGCTGTTATTGTTACCGCTACCTATTTGTGTTATGTGAATAGCAGTGAATAAGAGGTTAAGGGAAATCACTCTGTTCATTGTTACTGTAATAAATAGCTTGCAGTATGAGAGGTTTTAATCAACAGAAGCTCAGATGAGTGTAAACAGGCTGATATAACACAATGGTGTGGTCACCATTTACAATAACAGCCAAACAGAGCCTGTGTTACTATCAACCCCTTTTCAGAATTTTACTGTATGTTGCTGAATTTTGGCAAAATTAGTGTTTCATTTTCTTTCACCTTTATTTCAGTTGACTGTTGAAGTATTATTTTAATGACTTTGGTTCTCTTATATAATGAGAAAAGTAAGAGATTTTTTTATAGTGGAATGTATCCCTTTTAACAATACATACAAGTATTTTTTGCTTATTTGTTTTTGTTTCTATTTTTGCTTTCAGGCCTAGCTCTCTTGAAAAAGTATAAAAGTACAAACTGTGGTGCGTTAACATTCCTGATATGATCTGGCCATTATTTCATCTTTTCAGCAATACTTTCTCTGTTGGGCATATATCTTATTACCAGCCATCATCATTTTACACACAGGAGCAGATTTGAAGTCCAGAGTGCAGTAATACGTAGGTTGGTTTCAGTGCCGAGGCTGAGCCTCATATCATGCATTACCAAAACACAATGCCTGAGGGTTGTTTACCTACTATACTCTGTGTACTGTGTGTGCGTGTGTGTGTTTGTACAGTAGCTTACATGTAGGTATAAAAAAACATTTTCTTAGCTGAAAGGGCACCACTCCAACATGGTTCTGGGCTGAAGTTTTTTAACTGTAGGTCTTTCATGCTTTAGCATGGCTAGAGAGTTTAGTGCAGAGCAGGAAGTAGGGCATCGTCAGGATAATGATGGCTCTGAACGATAGGCAGGCGAGCAGACACACAGATCTAGGATCAGGTTTCTTTCCTGTTTACCGCTTTCAGCTCTCAGCTCTCAGCCTTTACTGGAAACCCTTCTGCTCACCCAGGAAATGGGCTCTGCTTCCAGACACAGGGCCACCACACACAGCCCACTGATAATAGCATTTATTTGTTTATCTGGACCAACTTTTGGCTTCTTCCTTATTAAATTTGGACTCTCAACAGATCCCCTCACCCACTATTGTAATGATGGAAAATGGATACAACCCCGTTATACGTCGACAAGAAAGGTAGAGGGTAACAGGAAAGCATAGGTACATACTGTAGAATAAGGAGTAGGATAGATAGCACAGTCTGGATGATGCAGCGGATCCAGCTGTGACTTAATGCCTCCAATCTCTTATGTTCCTCCCCTTACCTGAGAAAGCACTGCCACAGAGAGTGCAGCAAATCTAGAAAGAAAAGCAGGCTACCAAGATGGGCATCCATACAAAAGCAGCACTTTAGGCCTCCCCAGGCCCCCTGCGCCTCCTTCAATCACCTGGGCTAGACCCTCCCCCCCAACCAAGCATCCCTAACGAGGGGTTAACGCAGTGCCAGCACACCCATTATTGAGTGAATTTAGCACCTCGGACAGCGCACTAAAAATCTTTATTGCTTAGCTGACCCCCTCGTCATGATCGTGCCTGCATGTTGTGGGGGTGGCAGCAGAGACAGGATCTGATTGAAAGGCAATATGTCAGCTAGCGGGCGGGCACACATGCTCGGGGGCTCGTTCACAGCGAGGGTTACACACTGAGGGTGAGAGCAATTTTCTGGTTGTCGTGCCCCAAGCACATTTCCGCAGCCCCGGCACATTAACTTTTAAAAAGGGTTCCACGGGAGCTCCAGGCGCCTACTTCGCCTATGAGGGGAAAAAAATGAAGAGGAGAGAGATGGAAGGAAGCGGGAGAGAGGAGAAAGAAAATGAATACAGAGTAAAGAACACAGTAAATAAATGTTTAATGTGTGGGAAGGTATGGTAATAAATAGACTTCTGGTTGAGGAGCTGAGACTCAATTACCTACAAGAGAAGGGTGTTATATGTACACATTCATCCCCTCCAAGGCAAGAGGGCATTTATTTACCTCTACAAGCATGCATTCATCTGTTTCACTGTCTATTTGTATACATGTATTATACATATAATAGACTATATTAGTATTGGATGAGAAATGTGGGCTGCTCTACAGTAAGTGTGTTATGAGGTACATTGTATTAAATGGATGACTCATGCTCATGGGACACACACAGATGGGGACACAAGCATTGGTTGGACTGCAGGCAGAAAAAGAAACATATAAGACCCTTAATATGAAATCTAGAGAGCTTCATATGTTGATTACATGTATAAGTGAATGTAGTATTGGGCAAGAAGAAGTGAACAACAGATTATAGACCTTTATGACATACAACCTTATCTCTGATTTAGACTCCTTTTTTCTTTCTTTCTTTCTTTCTTTCTTTCTTTCTTTCTTTCTTTCTTTCTTTCTTTCTTTCTTTCTTTCTTTCTTTCTTTCTTTCTGTCTTTCTTTCTTTCTTTCTTTCTTTTTTTTTTCTTTGCTTAGATCTAATATTAAGCATTTATAGCGTTTTAGGTAGTTAAAAAAATATGTTAGTAAAACAGCAGATATCACCATAAATACAGAGCATAACAATTGTTTTTTGTCTGTTTATTTTCTCATTAGGAAGTGATTCTGAAGAGAGCAGCAGATCTTGTAGAAGCTCTGTACGGAATGCCTCACAATAATCAGGTGAGTGGCCTCCTCCTAAAGATTTCCACCCGGGTAAAATAGAAAGCACCAGAAAATAAAGAAGAACAAAGCAAAATACAGAACAAATGTAGCCATCTTTAAACATGATGTACTTTTTACAGTCATGCTTAATTCAGAGGACAGATGAAAGTTATAAGGACAGTGTATCATGTCACAATGTATTTCCCTAGTCCCCACTAAAAAGTCGATCTTTGCGTACACATCAACATAACTCTTTGAAACTTCTCTATCGATGGTTGAAAGAGCTCAAGGGGCCTCCTCCCTGCAGAGGAACAGTTGGCCACTCCTGCAAGGCAGGTCATCGATTGCAGGGTTGAGTGCTGAAAGTGCAGGTCTGCTGAATTATTTAGATAGTGAATGGGGGTCTGCCTCTGGCCATGTCTGTCTCAGAGGAACCTCTTTCCTCTCTGCCTCACCTTTCCCACAAATCTTTATCCCTTGTCATTTACCATACAAATATTCTCATAAGGACTCAATTGTGGGGGTAAATTGTGAGAGATGTATGTTCCGTGAAGCGTGCCAGATCCCCTGCTGTTTATTTGTGATGCTTTGTGCTCACCCTACCAAGAAGCTTTTTAGAGCATGCAAAAGATGTCTGATAAATCTATTCCTCATAATCTCTTTCAGCCTGTCCCTCATTAGTGTCTGCAGATGAAGTCACACAGACATACACACTAGACCACACATTACAGCTTTAGACTTTTTTTTTCTCACAATATAATATATTTGATATTGCAAAGATTTGATATTCATGCAGCTTGTTCTGTTTAGTTTAACCTTGATGTCAGTGTTTGTGGTTGTCCGTGATGTGACATGTTGTTCATGACAGGAGATCATTCTGAAGAGGGCAGCTGACATTGCAGAGGCACTCTACAATGTACCACGCTCCCACAATCAGCTCTCTGGTCTGGCAAACAGCTCTGTGCACACTGGCATGATGGGTGTCAACTCTTTCCATGGGCAGCTTGCTGTCAACGTCTCTGAATCCACACAGGGAGCCAATCAGGGTAAGAGGAACCACCCGCAATCTTCTCTCAATTGAGTAGCCAATTTAAGCTTTAAGACCGAAACAAACACAGGAACAAGGTATTTTAGCTCAGAGCCAGAGATTCTGCATTAGATTGGTGAGACAGCTGTAACCAGAAGGAAAAGCGTGTGCTCTGCTCTCTGAATTTGTCGGCTCCCTTTGCTCCTTCCGTGACAGTGAGTGATTTGTGTTAAGTCAGCGGTAATCTATCAGGCGTAGGATGAAAGTGTTGCGAGCAGAGTCACGATGTGTGCTGCCTTTTGTAGCAGACAGCGGGAGACTCCTGGAGCAAGAACTTCCTGCTGCTTTCACCCATGTCAGCGTATAATGCATTGATGTATATTTATAGCCCATGTCCCCCTTTTCCTCCGTACCTCCTCCCACACTCCATACACGATTTTTATTGGTCTTGACCTTTTTATTGACAGAATTGGGGGAAATATAGACTCGGGAAAATTTATACAGCAGTTCCTGTAGAACATAGGCCTCAGTGACAGGGGAAATTTAGAGGAATCTGTAGGAATCTAGGTTTGAAAGTAATGAAGATTTGAGCCAATGTTAGGAGAGAAGGAAAGCTGAGAATAGACAAAGTATTGCTGTTTCCAAATCAAACAGCAATCGTCAATATATGTGTGTGTGTGTGTGTGTGTGTGTGTGGTGTGTGTGTGTGTGTGTGTGTGTGTGTGTGTGTCAGGTTTCAGTCGGAACACAAGCAGTGTGTCTCCTCATGGTTATGTGCCCAGCACAACACCCCAGCAGAGCAGCTACAGTACCGTGAGCACGAGTATGAACGGATATGGTAACAACGGCATGACCACGCTAGGAGGATCGCCCAACTTCCTAAATGGCTCAGCTGCCAATTCACCATATGCCAGTGAGTACAGCCCACCTCTCTCATCCAGCTCCAAAACAGAGTTCATTTATAAATGCTGTATGTACTGTATGCGTTTGATTTGCTTTAAACACTGACCCTCGAAACAAAAGTACTGATCAGGATATCATGTTTTTGTAGCTGTGGTTAATACACAGGACATTTCTTTTGTGTGTAACAAAAGTCTTTGTTACTTTGTTACTGGACGCCACTTAACCTTAAAGAGATTCAACTCAAAGACAGGACATTTCTATGAAGCCTTTAAAATTGGTGTGTGAAACAAACAGTAACGCTCTAATGGTGAAATACTCAGCCCCTATTAGAGATGGCTGTGATAAAGCAATAGATAAAGCTATTACTCTGTGTATAGGTCTGTACGAACAGAGATGAATGTACACCCTTCCCTTACTGGAGCACATTCAACCATAATGTCCAGCCATTCGTATAACACCAATCTTCTACCTTGGCTTCTAAATTAAAGAGTCTTAATTAAATCAATAAACTAATTGCAGAAGAAGCAATTCAATTTCGAGGCTTTGATTCGGACATGTTAACAAGTATTTTAACAGGCTCGGTGACTCTGCACAGACACTCTCAATCAATGTGGGAGGGCAGACTTCAGAGGCTCCACTTTTCATTAATTGATTTGAAAGGCCTTCATAAACGAATTATGACATTATCAAGAGACTTAACTTGGGAAAGGGTCATAAAAATTTTATCATAGTATATAGTAACACTAATAAAGACTGAAAATCTTTTCAGAGGCAAGCTGAAACACTACTGTGCCTGTAAAAGTACTGAAGGAATATGCTCTTAGCCTATTACAAGCAGGAAAAAATAGTGATAGGCCAGAGGAGGGGCCAGGTTTATATTATATCACATCTTTCCAAGGCATTTGGTCTTTAGAGCTAGTAATATTTTAATTACTATATTAAAGTCTTGTAACAACTATATGTATGTAACCATTATATGAGATCATTCAGTGAGCATATGCTTATTACCCTGGGTGTAAAGTGTGTCTCAGTTTCTCACTGTTGTCTGTATGATGTAGGGCTATAAGGCATGTTCTTACTATCCACCCATCTGTTTTCCTCTCTACCTCACTTACTTTTCTCTGAAGTCGTGCCCTCCAGTCCCACCATGGCCTCATCTACCAGCCTGCCCTCAAACTGCAGCAGCTCCTCAGGCATATTCTCCTTCTCACCGGCTAATATGGTGTCGGCGGTTAAACAGAAGAGTGCTTTTGCCCCAGTGGTGCGTCCCCAAGCCTCGCCACCTCCCACCTGCACCAGTGCCAATGGCAATGGTCTTCAAGGTAAGGGCAGTGCCAGGTGCTGCAAAACACACCAAGCAAAGCACAATGTGAAAATGTATAAGATGATAAAATATGCTGAATATATATAGGAAAAAAGCTTTGTATAATCTACATTATTCTATTCTTTAATTAATATTTCTTCTAATACCCTTGTAAATAATAATAATATTTATTAATAATAATAATAATGATAATTAATAATTATTATAATAATAATAATAATAATAATAATAAAACCAAAAGAGATTGTGTTAATATTAACTTGATGTACTGTTGATTTCACTTCATATATGGCACAAACTTTTTTAATATCCATTGCCATTTCAAGTCAGATTCCCAGTGGTATAACCTACAATGTAACTTTAAAAAATACTACATTAGTATTGTCTTGTACTAACCTACTGATCTGAGATCTGATTGTACCCCCCCCATCTCTCTTTCTCTCTCTCTTTCTCTCAACACATAAAAATAACACTGTTCTTTTTTCCTTCCCCCCCCCCCTCTCCCTCTCCATCCTTCCTGTGACCCTTCTCCCTCTCCCTGCTTCCAGTAGATCAGTCTTTTGTGGACTCTAGCAAGTATTCCACAGCCAGCTCCCTGCAGGGCCTGGCCTTCTCCTGAAGTATGTGACATCTCTACCTCTTGCTGTCTTTCCCTCCCTCAGTCCATTAGCCAGCCATCATTTCAGCCTTCTTTGCACCCTCCTCATCATCTCTGTTCATGCCCCTCTTCACTGCTGGGTCACTGAGAGAATGCCATGTGTGTTTAATCTCCTCCCTGACTTCCTGTTTCATGTTTTCTGCACCTCTTTGTAGCTTCATTTGTACTGCTTGCTAAGTCTGTTGACAGTTTTTTATAGTCTTATTTTTGTCATCATAGTTTCATGAACCTAGTGTACCTCCTGGAGCATCATTGATGCTAGATTCATTGCACACTCAACCCTAATTTCTTAATTTTCCTTCCTAAATAATGAACTATGTAATGTGTTTTTCGGATCAATTTGTGGATGTGTTGCAGATTATTTACAAAGCTAATTGTCTTAATGACACAAATAGGGGGAAGCACAATTGAAATGAGATTTTTATGTGTTTCATTTGTTAATAGCCACAGAGGATACTGATCTGAAAAAGCCTGAAACTCACAATGAGAGAGTACAGATTAGCCCTTCCTTTCTTTTAAATCCTAATAAAATATACATTTATTAAACTAACATTTTTATTTTTTTGGACCTACATCAAATTATTTGTTAACAAACATTTTATAAAATGATATTTCCGATGTTTGTGAAACTGACCACAACAACACCACCAGCGCTCATAAGAAAAAGACACAATTGTATAAAACCCGAATGTTAGCCTACGGTAATAAACACTGTAGCATCATGCAGCCAATCACTGAAAGTCATGTTTTAATGATGCTTTCATTGTTTTGCATCATCTGGAGGTGTGCTACAGATTTATGGGGTACAATAAACATTAACAAAGTGGATTATTATTTATTATTGATCTTTTTTTTTTCACTAACATACATTTGCAGGCAAAATTAAAAGGTGATATATTCTATACTCTATCTAATCAAAGTGAAAATTATGCACAAAGGCAAATGACAGACCCAATAAATTTACTATAGCTGATAATTAGGAGAAAGACAGCAAGACTTAAGTAGAGCAGTGATGGGCAGCATTTATGACACGTATTTTAAACATAAAATAGGATTTTTTCATTTGTATTTGATAGTTTTTTATTTTGTAGATTTAAAATACTGTAAAATACTTTGTAAGAAGTCTACATGAAGATCATAAAAATGTCGCCATTGATTGATGCCTACTCAGTAGTTTGTACAGACTTGTTGAGATCAGAAAATTCATATGGAAGAAGGTGGTGAAGGTAAGAAACGTGCAGGCTGCCAGAATTTAAATAGGTATCCAGTGATGAATAAATTAATATTGCTGAATATTGTACCCTAATTGAAGTAGCTGTTTAGTAGGATCAGGATTTTGCATACCATTGCTTGAATGACGGCCTGAATGAAGATTAATGTTAACTAGTTTGGAACTAGTTAGGATAAGATAAGATAAGATAAGATAAGATAAGATAAGATAAGATAAGATAAGATAAGATAAGATAAGATAAGATAAGATAAGATAAGATAAGATATACCTTTATTCGTCCCACAGTGGGGAAATCTCTTTCTTACAGCAGCAAAGAAAAAAATATATATAAATGCAAATATATAAAAGAATAGACACATACTATAGTATACAGTATATACACCACACAATGTATAAATACAAATAAGGAAAAAAGTTTGCATTGCAGGTAGTATTGAACACCGGTGGTATTGCACGTATTGCAGGTAATATTGCACGTATTGCAGGTAATATTGCACACAGGTAGTATTATTAAACAGTTAAACAGTAATAACAGTGTGTATTATGGTGACTGGTTTACTGGGAGCAGCTTTGTAAAGATTGTAAAGTCTAATAGCAGCAGGAAGAAAAGACCTTCTGTAACGCTCCTTCAGACACTTAGGATGTAACAGTCTGTCACTGAAGGAGCTGCTCAACGATGAAAAAAAGTTGCTATAACTACAGTTGCAATCAGTTGTTGCAACTGGTTGCATACGTCAGATTTATTGCATGACTCGGCCAGAGAAAAGCTGTTAGTATTAAACATTGTTTACTTAATCAACTGAGCCAGTGTAATAGTGAAGGGGATCAAATAGGCCAATTGATGGAAGGTTTGCGAAGAAATTTCATGCTCCCATGTAAAAGTATTTTTTAGTATTTTTAAAATACAAAAATGAAGTAGTTTATTTTGATACATGGTGTGGCTGCTGTATTATTTATTTTGATACGCTTAAAGTTAAGGTATTTGGTATCTTATTTTAAAATACATTTTCATGTATCTTTTCCCAACCTTAAATATGAGCATGTTTTTTTTTTATAATTTTACACTCAAAACTTTATATAATAAATCAAGACCTCAGTTTAAGTATAGGCAGGAACTAATCATTCTTAAGCTTTCACTCAGTGTGGTCTCATAGTCTGTGTTCAGAGTTCAGTATAAAAGTAATTGAGTCTAATAGGCAGACAGTACTTATCATGGTGGAGTGAGTGCTTCCTCTCAGTGTGTAGAGCACCTATGACCCTGATGAGCCGCAGTTCATTCTCCCAACCCTTCTTCTGAGCAAGCATGATACACTCCAGTAATAGCCTGGGAATTAGTGCAGTGTATGGAGCGGCGATCAATAGGGCGCCAAAATGGTGTATAAAAAATCTTCAGTGTTGTTGAGGTCTTTAGAGGGTAGAGAGGTAAGGAAATGATCTTTCATGTGGAGAGCTCTACATTCTCCCTCTCTTCTCTACTATTTAAAATGTATGCCACTTGTTTGCCTGTATTGCTTACAATTATCAGCTTTATGAGACTCTCAGACCTGTGAGGAACACATGCTGTTTGCGCTAAAGCTATTTATGCACGCAGGTGAGCTAATGACAGTGAGAATATGAATTTACGATATTTGTTTATTTATTGGTTGCCAGGTTTGTTTGGTATTTGTCACAGGAATGGATAAATGAACAGCAAAAGCAGTCTAGTCCCAGGAGACAAGGACTAGGCCATAATCTGTCTTATTCACTTTATTCTAAGCAATTGAATACTGTTTCCAAAAGACATTTCCTGCAGTGAATTTTGGAGCACTGAGCATTTTTGGTTTTTTTTCAGCACATAAACCTAGCAAGAGAGTTGTCTTTTGACTATCGGAATACAATTCTAGTCTCCTCTAGCCCTAAGCAGCTAGGTCCTTGTGGAAGATGGGCATTATTTAATGCGCTCTACAGCACTCTCAATCATTGCTCAGGCACAGAGGTTGTCCTATAGTCTTATCACTAATTGTGTAGATGAATTGTTCACATAATGGGTCCCTGATGGAGGAGAGGAACTGATTTACAACCATTAAACCGACATTATTTTTTCTTGACAATTGACTCTAATTAAACATACAGAATATACACAACAAATCAAATAATCACATAAAGTGTCAATGTGAAAGGAAAGAGCAAGCAGGACTCTAAAACTGCTTTTCACTATAATTCACTCCTTTACATGTTCTCCTTCTCTTATCTGTTGTTTTTTTTTTTTCCATTCCCTTTGTTTTTTTCTTTGGTTGTCGATAAATTTTTTCTTGCCAGTTTGCATGCGTGCTACAGTATGTGCCTGCAATTTAACTGTCTTTCCTTCTGCTTTAGAGATTTTGTTCCATTTTCCTTGTATCATATTTCCTCCACATAGTAACAAATAATTATTGCACAATATCTATTTTATAATCAATCAGTGCAACAGTTGGAAGCTAGGCCAAAATAAATTTGGGGCTTAGTGATTTCGTTTTGTTCATTTCATTTAAACAGCGTGTGCATTCCAGATGCCAGACCTGCTTTTATTTGGGTGTTTTTGAATTCAAAACAAAGTAAGTTGTTACTTAACCTAAAGGCTTATTTCTCTCTCTCTCTCTCTCTCTCTCTCTCTCTCTCTCTCTCTCTCTCTCTCTCTCTCTCTCTCTCTCTCTCTCTCTCTCTCTCTCTCTCTCTTTCTCTCTTCTGAACAGCGATCACAGGGATGATTGTTCCACCCATGTAGTGGCTCCTGGGCTGCTAAAGATCAGTTAATGCTCCTCGACCTGATGGTCTCCCTGTCTCCATGAGGACAAGGAAAAGAAAAGATAAACCCTAACTTTGAAAACTCAGGCCTTTTTACAAGGAATTTGAAATGAAGGGAAAAGTATGGGGTGTTGGTTTGCTTTTTTTCTAAATTCATTTTTAAAACTCGGTCATTTTAAAGTGAACATTATATGCGTTTTATACAGACTGTACCATACACATATGACACTATGAAAGTTTCATCTATAATGTTCCTGTTGTATATCAGTGAGGGGAAAATCGCAGTTCTGTCTCACAGGTGAATTTATGTTTTATGTTTTTTAGATGTTTAAGAAGTTTCTAATACTGAACAACTGTGTAAACAGGTGTTTTCTGTACAAACAAAATGAAAATGAACTCTTTATCATGGCGCTAGTCCACGGCCAAACAAATTAAGTTTGCCATACATGTTGCTTTTTTGTTTTTGTTTGTTTGTTTGTTTGTTTGATTTTTGTTTTACCGCCATATTCAGTAAACTTTTGTATTGGTTGTCCAGGTACATGCTGATTTCATTATTTGTCTTTATGGACAAAACACTTAAAAACAAAAGCAGTCATGAGCTGATTTCCATTAGCCTTCTGGCCCACTGTGAAGATCCCAGACCCACATCCTGCTCCAAGAGAGGAGTGCTTGAGGAAAAGTTTTTTTTTCTTTTTTAATGAATCCATATTTATATTTGTACAAAAATAATTTGCTGCTCATCAGTGCCAGAATATGTAGTACAAAAAAGACAGAGTATGTTATGGGTTGCTCTACTATTCTACCTTTTTTTTTTCTTTTTTTTTTTCACATGTCCTGAAGAATGTCTAAGGCACCATAACCAATAAGAAAACGTCTCTAGGTTACGTATGTAACTCTAGTTCCCTGAGGAAACGAGACGCTGAATCGAAATGCTTTGGGAATGTGCCCGAGTGTTCACGCTCTGAAATAATGTGTGTAATCAGTTACAGACAGGCCCTCAGGGGCCACAGCCACAGCCTCCACAGCTCCGTACGGGGTTAAAATATGGCACCCCAAGCTGGGAAAGGAGATCCCTTCTTAGAGGAATCTCTCATGCATCCAGGCAAACTCTCTCCAGAACTCCTGGAGGCAGTGTGAAGGGGAAGAGGTGTACAGACACAGCCTCGGCCATGCCTGAGCCATGGCGTCCAGCCCCAGTGGGGCTGGAGGGGTAAGGGAGAACCAGAGTGGACAGTGCAATGTCTCTCGAGACGTGAACAGATCTCCCAAACCTAGGCCATTCCCTGGGTCTCAACCCTTGCCTCGACAGGGTATCGGTTGCTGCCTCGTTCAACCGACCCGGGATGTGAGGAGTTTCCCCTGGGCTCAAAGGAGGATCTGGTGCGCCGGCCTACAAAGGGGGCACGAACGCAGACCTCCTTGATGGTTGATGTAGGAGACCACCGCAGTATTGTCCATAAAGACCAACACGTGGTGACGAGAGGTGTGAGAGGAAATGCTTCAGTGGCACGGGCAGCATCTCTAGGCAGCTTCGGCCAAAAAAGCAAACGTCAGGAACTTCCTGTAAGAAGGTAGGATAAATACATTAAAGTAGGCATCCTTTAGATCTACCGTGACAAACCAGTCCTCAGATCTGATTTGAAGCACAACCTGCTTGAGTGTCAGCCTCTTGAACCTGAGTCTCATGAGATAGCGGTTCAGCTGACGTAGATCTAAGATAGGACGCAACCCTACGTCCTTTTTTGACAACTATGAAGTACCGGCTGTAGAACCTGGACTTTTTCGTTCTGATGGAGGGCCCACTTTGATGGCCTCCTTCCTCAGGAGAGTGTTTACTTCCTGTTCCATGACCAGAGCCTGCTGGCTTCCCACCAGGGTGGGAAGAATCCCGTGAAGACAGGGCGAAGGAGACCCGAACTGAATTGAATAGCCTCGCTCTACAGTGAGCAGGACCCACTGAGACACATCTGGAAGAACTTTCCAAGCTGCCAGAAAGTGCCTTAGGGGTATCAGTCTCTCGAGACTGACCTCCGGTGTGCCTAGAGCCAGGGCAGTGCCCTAAGATGGCTCTAGGGGTGGCGAGATCTCCTGGACCACAACGATGCTGGGTGGAGACCAAGGAGAGAGCTCACTGGAGCTGGCCGTGCCTTTAAGCACTAAGGGTGGCAGGTTAACGGACCAGGTCCCTGAGGGGGCCATGGCAAGGTGGGCACCAGATAATGCGGTGCAATGCGCCCCTTCACGGCCGTATCCCCAGAATGTCCTATGTCAGGAGTGTAACGCAGGATCCCTGATAGGGGGAGTGTAAGATGCAATGGCCCATCTCTGTACCTCGCGATGGGAGATGATGGGTTGGGGTTGGGGCTGTGCCCACCGAGCAGCCCCATGAGAGAGGCATGGGAGGTATTGCTGGAACACCGCCAGCTGTCGAGCAGCCCCAGCATTCTCTTTAGTGGCTCTGAAGGCTAGGTAAGGGGTAGGGAACTGGCCGCCCGGGGCACCTCCCACATTCAGTTAGTGCAGCAGTTCAGCCTGAAACGCCTTATAGGACCACCATGGTGTGCAGGGACGCAGCGGCTTGACCTGCAGAGGCGTAAGCCTTACCCACGAGCATCGACGTATTATGCAGAGTTTTCGTGGGTAATGTCGGGGTTATGAGGGAGGAGGCAATCCCGGGAGAGAGATTGCTCGCAAGCGTCTCTTCAACCCGCAGCATCGCTCCATACCCGTGACCGATAGAAATGCGAGCAGAATGTGCGCGGCACAATGAGCACGCCACAATATGCGCAGATCATGCACAGAATGTGCAGAGAATCTGCGCCGAAAGTGCACAGAATGCGCGCCGTCAGATTCGTCGAAAACCCGACCTAGCTCCACCCCCAATTCCATAGCTCCTCGATCATAGCTCACAAAGCGCCCCCCCCCCCCCCTTCCTTCACAGGAAGAGAGGCGGAGCTCGGTGTGCTTCCGAGCCAGTGAGCGACTGCTGGACCAAGCAGGTAAGGTTGGAGAACGAGACGAGCCCGTCTTGAAACCTTCTGCAAGGTCCATTTGCTAGCCCCAGGACCTGGCATGCTGCTCCGCCTCAGCGAGAGCGGGGGCAGAACCGTGAGGAGTGCAAGCTCTCAGGAGCGGAGTGATGGCATTGACATGAAGCCGGCTCTCTCGAGAACCAACTAGCGTGCTTCGCTCCCAGGAATATATATATATATATATATATATATATATATATATATATATATATATATATATATATATATATATATATAAAATTTTTATTATTTATTTTTTTTCTGACGAACAATTGACAGACATTTTAACACATACACACAGAGCGCTTCTTGAACAAACAGAAGCTCCCGCTGCCTTCACTCGATATGCGCTTTATACTTTCTGGTCATGACATCACCCCACCGGTGACGGCCAGCGTCCAATTTTTGACTAATTACACACATTATTATTATCATTATTATTATACCCAGGCACGTTCCCAAAGTGTTTCGACCCAGCTCGAGTTCCTGAAAGTTAACTCAGTTTATTTAAGTTTGAATTTGAGCGGTTGTTGGTTTAGTTCAAATGGAAAAAGAGCAAAATACCACAAGCCTGTGATTCTTACTTTTTCTCCATGTGTCATCTTTGCTGTGAAGGATCAAATGAAGGGAGGCAGAAGCAAGGAGTGTGCGCCTGTTCCGGCTGAATAATACAAACGTGAAGTAAATTAACAGAGGATGCTGAAATTTAGTTACAGTGCTCCTCTTTGAAAAAAGAGTTACACATTCAATTTAATAAAAATTTAAACAGCTCTCTCTATTTTGCAATTATTTTGTAAATATGCATAAATTTTTTGCAAAAGTGTAACATATATTTATATATTCAAATGTCTTATGGCAGTTTTTCAATTTAGTATCATCAGTGATCTGTCCTCAAATCTGATTTAATCCTCTCA
>NC_139587.1:12170888-12270888 GCF_946808225.1 Silurus aristotelis | reverse complement strand
TGCTTGCTGATCCATTTTGAGGAAATGTTTCCCTTCAAATGCTAGTGTATAGTACTACTTACAAATTCCCAATTTTGGATACTTTAGAAAAAAATCAGGTCCTTAAAAAACAATTCCATTGGAGAGGTTGAGTCAGGCACGTATTCCACTGTATTAATTCACGTTATTAAAAGATCCAAATATATTGCACGTTGATAATGCGTCCAGATAAGGCACGTTGATAATGCTGCTCCAAATGCAGCCCTCACCAGTTCAGAAATTCAGCTTCAGTTTCAGGAAATCTAATAGGAAATAATTTAGATTATATCATTAAAGTAAGTGCATTTGTTGCAAGTACATGTTGTTCCTTAAATACTGTCATAACAGTGCTACATAAGCTGTAGTCTAAGATTCATGTTGGACACAACAAAATATTGATCAGCTTGTGCAAATACAGTGCACAGATAAAAGTTACAGTATACTAAACTCTTAAAAAGAAAAAAGATTATTTCTATTGTACCATATATAACCAAGAACTTTATAGGTCCTTTCTTTTCAATCATAACAGCCTCATTGCTTGTGGCACTAATTGTACAAGAAACATTCTTTCAGATTCTGGTCCATGTTGACATGGTTTCATAACATAATTCCTGCATATTTTTAGGGGCACTTTCATGCTATTAATCTTCCACTCTTCTTGTACACATCCCAAATGCTTTCTAATTCATTCTTATCCGGTAACTGGGAACGCCCTGGGAGAAACTGGGAGACGTTTTTTGCTTTGTGCCATGGTGCATATCATGCCGGATTAAACCATTAGATGATGGGTAATATGGCCATCGAAAAAAGCATGTCATCTGTAACGATACATAAACAGGCTGTGAAACTCAAGCATTGATTAAGTGATGATGTAAGAGATGTAAAAAGGATGTCTTGAAAACAATCCCCACACCAGTAAACCACATCCACCAACCTGAAATTTAGAAACAAGCCAGGTTAAGATCAAGGATTCAAACAAGAGGCTCCAAATTCTGACCCTCATCAGAAATAATAATTTCCCAGGCTATGTTTTTCCAGCCTTAAAATGTCTTGGTGAGCCCAATACAGACTCAGCTTCTGTTCTTGGTTGACAAAAACCGGAGTCTTCTTTCACTGTAGCCCATTTATCGATTCATGTTTATTCTGAGATCTTTTTAACAATTACTGCACGGTCAAAATCCCACCAGCACATACACACATTCTAATGCCACAATATCCGCTGATTAAAATTGCAGAAATGAATTAGGCGTAAAGGGTATCGTAAAAATATATAAGTATATAACGGCGATCTTATCCAAGTCTTTCACGTTTCTGTTCTACAGCACTTAGTAACTCATGTAATTCGTTAAATTAACTGTGGATTATGTAATACAGAGCAGTTTTACAGAGAAATTCAAAGTCTGTGGACAGATAAAATAATAACGGGTTGTTCATTTGTTAGTTAGTTAGTTGGTTAATCGTAAGATATTTCCAAGTGTCACTACCTAAACGGTTATTTTAAAAACAGTAAAGTTTTGTCATTCTATTTACCTTAAAAAACATCGAACGTTCAGCCTGTATTCAGGGGAGAACACGGGTAGAAAAGTAAAGCAAAAAACACAGGTTAAATAATAACTCTTAAGACCTCATCCAAAGCTTCCCATAACAGTTAAACAAGGCCCACGCTTGTTCCGCCTGCTGAGGTTTCTGATTCGCCCCGTGATTCACAGAATCGTCCCACGGAACGGAAGTAGGTGTTTTCAATAGGCTCTTTCCTAAAAAAAAAAACGGAACTACGTAGGAAATGAAAAAACATTTTATATATATATATAATTTTTTCTTTTTTTTTGTAATTTCTTTTTGACAAATGTTTTCAAATTACTAAATTACTACGTTTAATTAACACATTCTGTTGTAATATAAGCAATTATATTTTATTAACAATCATATTTAAACAATCATATTTTGATTTTGTATAATATATTAACATAAACATGCACATACATATATGCAACTCTCTAAAAATCATTTTCTATCCTGACAGTTCAGTTTGGTTATATTATATTATGTTATTTTATATATATATATATATATATATATATATATATATATATATATATATATATATATATATATATATATATATATATATATATATATATATGTGTGTGTGTGTGTGTGTGTGTGTGTGTGTGTGTGTGTGTGTGTGTGTCTCTGTGTGTGTGTGTGTGTGTCTCTGTGTGTGTGTGTGTGTGTGTGTGTGTGTGTATACAGTACAGTACCAGTCAAGAGTTTGAACACACCCTCTCCTTCAGTTGTTTTTCTTTATTTTTATTGTTTTTATTGATATAATATTGTTTTTTTTTTATTATTATTTCAGATTGGCCAAAGTAGCTACATTTAGCTTTAATGACAGCTTGGCAAACACATGACATTCTCTCATTATATTCAGATAAATTCATGCAGATAATACGTTTATTAGAATTACCACCCTCAGAAACCACCAATTTACATAAATGCTTCTCTGAGTTAAAATGGCAGACATAAATCTCTGGGGAAAAATTAAAAGACCCCTGCAAAATTTTTTGGTTTTCAATTAGGTAAAATGAACATTTTTGAAAGAAATGAAACTACCAAATAATGTAATAATATAAACTACCAAATAAACACATTGTCCTTTAAAGCATTTATTTGTAGAAAATACAAAACTCAGCCATTAGGGTTGCACAAGCCAGTGCACTCACAAGCCAATTACACAAGCCAGTTGCACAAGCCAGTGTACTCTTAGTGCCGGTCCCAGGCCCGGATAAATGGGGAGTGTTGTGTTATGAAGGGCATCCAGCGTAAAAAACTTATGCTAAATCAAATATGTGGACCACAAACCAAAATTTTATACTGGATTGTTCGAGAACCGGGTTACCAACGACCGCCAGAGGTATTGCCAGCCAACAGGGTACCGGTGAAAATCGGGCTACTGTTGGTTGAAGGAGGAGAAGGAAAAGAGGAAGACATCTACAGAGGCGACAGGGAAAGGAGAAGTGTAGGAGAGTGGAGGTTTGGGTTGGGACTTTAAATGTTGGTACTATGACTGGTAAAGGGAGAGAGTTAGCTGATATGATGGATAGGAGAAAGGTAGACATGTTGTGTGTTCAGGAGACCATGTGGAAAGGGAGTAAGGCAGGGAACATTGGAGGTGGGTTTAAACTGTTTTGTTTTTTTTTCATGTTGTGGATGGAAAGAGAAATGGTGTAGGGGTGATTCTGAAGGAAGAGTACAGGCAGAATGTAGTGGAGGTGAACAGAGTGATGCACCTGAAGCTGGAAGCTGAAGGGGTGATGATTAATGTCTTAAGTGCCTATGCTCCTCAAGTGGGCTGTGAGATGGAGGAGAAAGAAGTATTTTGAAGTGAGTTAGATGAGGTGGTGGAGAGTCTACCTAGGAAAGAAAGATAAGTGATTGGGGCAGATTTTAATGGGTATGTTGGTGAAGGGAAAAGAGGTGATGAGGAGGTAATGGGTAGGTATGGCCTTAGGGAGAGGAATGTGGAGGGGCAAATGGTGGTAGATTTTGCTAAAAGGATGGAAATGGCAGTGGTGAATACGTACTTTAAGAGGAAGGAGGAGCATAGGGTGACGTATAAGAGTGGAGGAAGGTGCACACAAAGATGTTCTTTGTAGGAGATGCAACCTGAAGGAGACTGGAGACTGTTGGCAGCGGACAGTGTAGCTAGACAGCATCAGATGGTGGTCTGTAGGATGATTTTGGAGGTGAAGAAGAAGAGGAGGAGAGTAAGGACTGAAAGAAGAATAAGATGGTGGAAACTGAAGGAGGAAGACTGTAGTGTGAGATTCAGGGAAGAGGTCAGACAGGGGCTCGGTGGTGGTGAAGTGGTGCTGAAAAGTAAGACAAAGAGACATTGTGGTGGAATGAGGAAGTAAAGAAAAAATTTTCTTTATTTAATACTTTGTAGAAAGTAATAAAGATGTTCTTTATTTAATACTTTGTAGAAAAGCCTTTGTTGGTGATTACAGCTTCTAGACGCCTCTTGTATGGAGAGACCAGTCGTCCGCAATGCTCAGGAGTGATTCTGGCCCATTCTTCCACACAAATGGTCTTTAAATCTTGAAGGTTCCTTGGGCCTCTTTTATGAACTTTGAACTTCAGTTCTCTTAATAGATTTTCTATGGGATTTAGGTCAGGTGATTGACTGGGCCATTCAAGCAACTTGATTTTCTTTCTTTGAAACCACATCTTTGTTTCCTTGGCCTTGTGTTTGGGATAATTGTCTTGCTGAAATGTCCACCCCCTTTTCATTTTCAGCTTTCTGGTAGATGGCAGCAGATTTTTATCCAGAATGTCCTGGTACATTTCTCCATTCATCCTGCCTTCAATAATATGAAGTCTGCCAGTACCCCTTGCTAAAAAGCAGCCCCAAACCTTGATGCTTTTACCCCCAAACTTAACTGTTGGTATGGTGTTCTTGGGGTGGTGGGCAGTGCCATTACTTCTAATAACATTGTGTGTAGAATGACTGCCAAAAATTTTAATTTTGCTTTCATCTGACCATACTATAGTCTCCCAATAATCCACAGGCTTCTCCAAATGCTCTTTCGCAAACTTTAACCGAGCCTCAACTTGCTTTCTGTTCAGCAATGGAGTCTTGCGTGGTGAGCGTGCATGGATGCAATGGTGGTTCAGTGCATTGCTTAAAGTTTTTTTTTTTTTTAAACAACAGTACCTGCTGATGATTTAACACCATAATTCCCTCCACACTCACCTCTAAGTTGGAGGTCCTGGGACTCAGGACTCAGCCTGCCGCTGTGTCAATGGATCTCTAACTTCCTGTCTGACAGACCGTAGGGGTGGGCAAACACACTTAATTCACCCTCACCCTTGGCACTGGAGCTCCCCAGGGACGAGCCCTCCAGAGGGTGGTGCGTTCAGCTGAACGTACCATCCACACCGAGCTCCCTAACGTGCAGGACATCTACAGCACGTGGTGCCGGACCAGAGCCAGGAAGATTGTGAAGGACCTCAGCCATCCCAACAATGGACTCTTTTCTTTGTTGCGTTCGGGGAAATACTTCCGCTCCCTGATAGCGAACACAGAGAAAATGAGGAGGAGCTTCTTCCTGCAGGCCATTCAGAGTCTAAACCAGGAAACACCCAGGATCTAAAAAACCGGCCCACTCTCTGCATCATCAGACCTTTTTCCCTGCACATATCTCACTTTTCGTGCTACGACACTTTAGACACTGGACTCGCACAGCACAGTGCACTTTGCATTTTATATTGTTATACCACACCATTCCGCACACGGACACTTTACAATACACCATACTGCAAACGGTCGCTTATGGACACTTTACACCACACCATACTGCACACGGTCACTTAGGGACAGTTTACACCACACCATACCGCACACTGACACTTATGGACACCTTACACCACACCATACCGCACACGGACATATATGGACACTTTACACCACACCAGACCGCACACGGACACTTTATGGAACTTTATGGAACTTTATGAAACACTTTACGCTTTTGTGTGTATATATATATATATATATATATATATATATATATATATATATATATATATATATATATATATATATATATATCTTTATATCTTTATATATTCTTATTTTTATAGAGTTTTTATAATTTATTTTATACCTTCTTTTTCTTTGTTTTATTTAAAAAAAAAAATGTCACCCTGTTTTATTCCCTCATGCCGGACCGTCGTAAAAAGCATTTCACTGCATGTCGTACCCTGTATGTATGTGTATGTGACCAAGAAGATTTGATTTGATTTGATTTGATTTGATTTGATTTGATTTGATTTGATGCGATGCGATGCAAGGTCTTCCTGAAGTTCTGCCTGAGTGGTTTCATTTGGCTTGATGGCTACATCTGGTGGATATTTTGTGTCAATAGCCCATTTAGAAATCCCCTTACTGATAAAAAGAGAAGAGGGGTGACAGAAAGAAGGATATGGATTATTAAATATGGATTATTAAATTTATGTTGTATGAATGTTTAAGGTACCAACAAATAGCCTGCATAGGGGATAATATTTTCATATTTTCTAGATTTAGTAAGGACCCTTGCTGCTGCATTTTGAACTAACTGAAGCTTATTTATGCACTTACTCGAACACTCAAACAGTAAAGCATTACAGTAGTCTAGTCTAGATGTAACAAAAGAACTAGTTTTTCTGCATCCTGTAACATCATATTTGTAATTTTAGCAATATTTCTAAGGTGAAAGTAGGCAATCCTGGTAATATTATTCACATGTGCCTCAAAGAAAAGCTAGAGTCAAATGTCACACTAAGATCTTTGACTGCTGTACACACTTAGACAGAAACACATCCAGAGAGGCTACGTATTTGGAAAGTTCACTTCTAGCTGCATGTGGTCCTAGTAAAAGTACTTCCGTCTTATCCGAGTTGAGCAGAAGGAAGTTATCAAGCATCAACTGTCTAATGTCCTTTAACACTCCTCAACATTGTTAAGCATTGTTAAGCATTGTTCTCTCTTATCTGGCTTTGCTTTAACATACAACTGTGTATCATCAGCATAGCAATGGAAGCGAATACCATGTTTATGTATAATTTCACCCAGAGGCAGTATATACAAGGAGAAAAGCAGTGGGCCTAAGACAGATCCTTGTGGAACACCAAAGTTTACCTCAGAGAGTGTGGAAAACTCACCATTTACATCAGTAAAACTGATAGCGATCAGTAAACTAAGACCTACGCCAGGAGAGAGCTGTTCCCTTTAATTCAAACAACATTTTCTAGTCTAGCAGGGAGGATATTATGATCAATGGTGTCAAAAGCTGCACTAAAGTCAAGCAAAACAAGCAAAGAGACAAAACCCTGATCAGAGGCCAAAAACAGGTCATTTGATCACCGTAACTAGCACTGTCTCTATCAATGATGAGGCCTTAATCCTGACTGATACATTTCAAAAATGTTATTCCTAAGTAAATGTGACCATAACTGCTGTGCTACAACCATTTCTAAAATCTTGGAGATAAAGGAGAGGTTTGATATTGGCCTATAGTTGGACAGCTGACAAGGGTCAAGGTCAGGTTTCTTAATTAGGGGGTTGATAACTTCCAGTTTGAAGGATTTAGGTACATAACCAGTGCTGATGGAAGAGTTTTTTTATTATTATTAGAACAGGTTTAATTCCTTCTGGAATTATCTTTTTGAAGAAACTTGTAAGCAAAGGAATCGAAAATACAAGTTGATGATGAAGGAAATAAATGAAATAAAGCCATTCTCTTGAATATGAGTAAAACTTTGTCATTGATTGGCTGTTATAATTACACTGCTGTCTACAGGGTTATTTATAAAATAGTTTGGATTTATATTAATTGTCTGGATTTTTTTGCCTGATGTTTTAAACTTTATTATTTAAACGTTAATGAAATCATTACTACCAATTAATGGTGTGCATTAGTGTTAGTGCAGTGCTTTTATTTCCTGTTAATTTTGCTACAGTGCTGAATAAAAATCTATGATTATGCTTGTAATTTTATGTGAGGGTAGAAAAAGATACTGATATAGCAGCACTAAGAGTTTTTCTATAATTCAGGAAGTTCTCCTTCCATGCTATTTGAAATACTGTCCATTTGGTTTAATGCCATGTACATTCTAATTTCCAGGTGGTCTGATTTAAGGTACATGTATGGTCATTATACCTTCATCTAGAGTGTAACGGAACATTGATTCTAGACATTTAGTGGCCCCATCGAACCCTGTGGGGTCAGACGGAGATCTAATTAATGTTGACAACTCCGGTTGACGTGAATATACGCTTAACACGGTAACGTCGGTAACACGGTAATGGCGGGGTACTAATGCAATGACTGAGGCAGACTTTAAAAGATGATGTAATGATCTGAAATAGCCTCAGACTGTGGAAATATGACTTTATTTTTTATATTGAATCCAAATGTTAATATCAAATCAGGAGTGTGCCCACCACTATGAGTGGGTCCTATAATATTCTGATTAATTCCTACTGAATCTAGAATAGACACAACTGCTCTTCTTAAGGAGTCTTTCTGATTATCAAAATAAATATTAATAACACCAACAATTAATTGCTCCAATTATCTATAAAGCCCACATTGTTTTTGAAGCACCACTCAGACATCCAGCAGTTCAGCGACCATAACCTGCTGTAAGCTAAATCACCACGCCACATTGGGATGGGGCCAAAGCATATTACAGCATCAGACATTGCGTTCGCTATTTTACACCTCTGTATTGTTACTCTTAGTAACCTCTGACTGTTGAAGGCGTATTTGATTAGCTTGTTCGTGTTCTAATCCTATCCACTTCCTGCTTCACTATCTCCACATTATCCAACCTTCTTTCTCTCTCATTTTCCTAATTCAACAGCTCAAAATACTCCATCCACCTTCCTAACACACTCTCCTCACTAGTCAACACATTTCCATCTCCATACTTTATTGCTCTAACTTGCAGCATGTCCTTCCCAGCTCAGTCCCTCTGCCTGGCCAATCGGTACAAATCCTTTTCTCCTTCCTTAGTGTCCAACTTCTCATACAGCTCCCCATATGCCTCTTCCTTGGCTTTTGCCACATCCCTCTTCACCTGCTGTCGCATCTTCTTGTACTCCCGCCTACTTTTCTCATCTCTCTGCCGATCCCTTATGATTTCCTGTACTTCCTCATTCCACCACCACATTTCTCTGTCTTCCTTTCTATTTCCAGATGTCACACCAAGTATCGGGTCATTGTCATGTTGGAAGACCCAGCCTTGACCCATCTTCAATGCTCTAACTGAGGGAAGGAGGTTGTTCCCCAAAATCTTGCAATACTTGGCCCCCGTCATCCTCTCCTTAATACAGTGCAGTCACCCTGTCCCATGTGCAGAAAAACACCCCCAAAGCATGATGCTACCAACCCCATGCTTAACAGTAGGGATGGTGTTTTTGGGGTGGTACTCATCATTCTTCTTCCTCCAAACACATTTAAGCAGGGGAACCTTCCGTGCCATGCATGATTTCAAACCATGACGTCTTAGTGTATTACCAACAGTAACCTTGGAAACGGTGGTCCCAGCTCTTTTCAGGTCAACGGTGGTCACCAGCTCCTCCCGTGTAATTCTGGGCTGATTTCTCACCTTTCTTAGGATCATTGAGACCCCACAAGGTGAGATCCTGTATGGAGCCCAAGTCCGAGGGAGATTGACAGTCATGTTTAGCTTCTTCCATTTTCTAATGATTGCTCCAACAGTGGACCTTTTTTCACTAAGCTGCTTGGCAATTTCCCTGTAACCCTTAGTGTGTGTCGTCCTGAAAGTGGTGTGCTTATCACCCATATGTTCAAGTAAAAGGCTATCCAACTGGCCTTATCTACTGCACATACTCTATGTCCTTGGTCTCACAAGATGATGATTTCCATTTTGTGCAAAAAAAGTTTTTAAAACCATGCAATGAGAGTAAATTGCTCATACATTGCATGACCAAAAAAAGATTGCTGTTTGTACTTATATAATCTTCAAAGATTTTGTTGTATCATTATTGCAGCGATTAATATGTTTTAGATGGCAAAAATTATTTTAACATT
This sequence comes from Silurus aristotelis, assembly GCF_946808225.1. Taxonomy (NCBI): domain Eukaryota; kingdom Metazoa; phylum Chordata; class Actinopteri; order Siluriformes; family Siluridae; genus Silurus; species Silurus aristotelis. The sequence goes on along the minus strand of NC_139587.1, from coordinate 12,261,265 downwards.
AACTAATGCATTGTGTAGTTTCTCATTTAACAAACAGCCATGTTGAAAGACATTTCCCATGGTTCTGGAAAATATAGTGTGTTTTAAACGAGCAAATTATTGAAATCATTAGCATCAATCACTTGTTATTTATGGGGAAAACAATTTAGATTCGAGTTGAAAATTCAATAGAAAGCATATTGGTTGCACTGTTGAGCGACTGAAACAAGTCCTGTTTTCTGATAAGACCAGATTTACACTATGCCAAAGATCACAAAGCGATATGCCCATCATTCATTCTCCTTTTTATTTGTTTTAATTGGTCTGGCATTATACTTTATGGCTTCAAACAGGAACAGAATCCTTCACAAGAAGCAGACAGTTTATTTGTTTTAGTTTTTACACACACACACACACACACACACACACACACACACACACACACACGCTCATAATTTAACATTTTATTCATATTTCAAATAAAAAAAAACATAATGATAACTGATTAATACAATAAAATGACTACACCCATCCCATGCTACTAGCATCTCTAATGCTTCCTTATGTACCTTTACAACCTCAAATCATAAAAGTTGGAATGCTGGGTAAAATGCTAATAAAAACAGAATGCAGTAATTTGCAAATCTCATAAAACCACATTTTATTCACAACGGAACACATTTTAAGAAAAAAAGAGTAATTTTTAATTTTTAATTTGATGGCAACAACACATGGCAAAAAAATTGAGACATGGCCCTGTTAACCACTGTGTTGTACCGCTTTTCTTTTAACACAGTCTGGGAACTGAGGAGACCAGTTGCTGGAGTTTTGGAAGAGGAATGTTGCCCCATTTTTGTCTTCTACATACTCAACAGACCTGGTCCTTTTTGTCAGATTTTTCATCTCATGATGCATCAACAGTTTTCAATTGTTAAAAGCTCTGAACTTTAGGCAGGCCAGTTCAACGCCCAGTCTCTTTAATTACAAATCCATGCTGTTGTAATTGATGCAGTATGCAATTTAGCATTGTATTGCTGAAATATGCAAGGCTTTCCCTATAAAAGCCTTTATTCTAATGGACACATATGTCACTCAAAACCTGTATATACCTTTCAGCATTGATGGTGCCTTTCTGGTGCCTAAACTAAGAACTGAGCACTAATAACAAACAGGATGGTCTATCTCCTCTTTAGTACAAATGATGCGACATTCATGGTTTTCATAAAGAATTTATAATTCCTGAACGCAAAACAGTTTTACACTTTGCCTTAGTCCATATTGGCTCAAAGAAGTAAGGATTTCTGGATAATGTTAACATATATTTTCTTCTTTGAATGATAGAGCTTTAACCTGCTTTCATGGATAGCACAGCAAATTGTGTTCAAGACAATAAAAATCTGAGCCCTTTTTTTTTTTTTCTTTTTTTGATTCGTGCCTATTTTTAATGTAATGGTTCTTAATTGTTGGACTTGTGCCTTGCACAAAGAGATTTCTCCAGATTCTTTGAATATTTTAATGACAGTGACAGTAGGATATATTGCAGATTCAGTCTTCCCAGCCTGGTGCAGGTCTACAATTTTGTTTCTGGTGTCCTTTGACAGCTCTTTGGTCTTGGACATAGTAAAGTTTGGAGTCTGACAGTTTGAGGTTGTGGACACGTGTCTTTTATACTGATAACAAGTTCAAACAGGTGCCATTAATACAGGTAACAAGTGGAGGACAGAGGAGCCTCTTAAAGAAGAAGTTACAGGTCTGTGAGAGCCAGAAATCTTGCTTTTTTTGTAGGTGACCAAATACTTATTTTCCACCATAATTTCCAAATAAATTCTTTAAAAATCAGACAATGTGATTTTCTGGAATTTTTTTTCTCATTTTGTCTCTCATAGTTAAAGATGAAAATTACAGGCCTCTCTCATCTTTTTAAGTGGGAGAACTTGTACAATTGGTGGCTGACTAAATATTTTTTTTGCCCCACTGTATTTACTAAATTTCTTTGCAATATAATATGGGTATCCAGGTGTTAGACACTATTTTTGGCAGCTGGTTTACAAAAATGTCTGTTTGTGTCTGTTAGTGAATTGTTAGTATAATTGTACCTGTGTTTAATGTTTATTCTGTCTTATAAATCGGTAGGACCAGATGGCATACCAGTAGAAGTGTGGAGATTTTTAGGAAAGATGGCAGTGGAGTTCCTAACCAGAATCTTGTTGATTGTTTAAAAAGATTTTGGAAGGTGAGAGCTAACCTGAGAAATGGAAAAGGAGTGTGCTGGTACCGGTTTTTAAGAATGAGGGAGATGTGCAGACCTGCAGTAACTACAGAGGAATTAGGTTGTTCAGTCACACTATGAAGTTATGGGAAAGAGTAGTTGCAGCCAGGCTGAGAGAAGAGGTGACCATCTGTGAGCAACAGTATGGTTTCATGCCGAGGAAGAGTACCACAGACGCATTTTTGGCTTTGAGAATGTTGATGAGAAGTATAGAGAAGGTCAGAAGGAGTCGCATTGTGTGTTTGTGGATTTAGAGAAAGCGTCTCCTTAGGTACATTATATTAACTTGTGATGCAACATGTGATGTCGGAACAGCCTGGTACAGCATATACTCATAAATAATAAAAATGAACAAATATAGAATAAAAATTATTTAAGCAGAACAGAACATAAATTCAAATAAAACCACACTTTTAAATAAGAAGCTTTTTATGAAAATTGTCAAAAAGGTGCTTTAAGCTTGTTGATTTATTCTTTTTTATTCCTGTGATCAGTTTTTTGAGAAACATTTGTTGCTGCTGTCTGGTTTTACTCTAATTACTATTGGATCACTACAAGGATGACGTGGTTAATAAAAGTGTATAAATGGATCACTAAATAATGAATGAATAAATAATTAAAAATAGACCAGCATGGTGATTAAAATAAAAACAAAAATTTACAATTGAATTATAAAATATGCATGTATTGATATATATTATTTGGTGATCAATATCAATTACTAATATCAAAACGTGATTATCCGATTTTCAAATGATCGTGATTATCAAATTATCTTTTTTCCAAAATGTTTCCTTTTACCACCGTTAAACTTTTATATAATTTAAATCGTTCGTCTTTCATGCATAATATTTGTGCACTAAACCAGCATTTTGAAGATTACCATGAACTTCCGCCGATTTTAACTTTTTAACTAGTGATTTGAAGGTAGGCTTTTTGATGACGTCATTAACGCGACAGTGTAAAGTACGCCAGTGTTCTCTAAGACGCCGCTAAACGCACGCTAGAATGGATCAGCTTTGCAAACTTTTTGTTGGTGGATTAAATGTTCAAACTACTAGCGAAGGACTCCGTGCTCATTTCGACCAGTATGGGCAGCTTAACGACTGCGTTGTTGTTCAAAATGACCAGCTTCAGCGGTCTCGCTGTTTTGGCTTTGTAACCTACTCCAGCGTTGAGGAAGCTGATGCAGCAATGGCAGCGAGGCCACACACAGTAGATGGTAAAACCGTGGACTTAAAAAGAGCAGTGGCTCGTGAAGACGCGGGCAAACCAGAAGCTCTTGCCAAAGTAAAGAAGATATTTGTTGGGGGTCTGAAAGAAGATATCGCAGAAGAGGACCTAAATGAATATTTTGCCCAGTTTGGTGTAATCGAGAAAGCAGAAGTTATCACAGATAAAGATACCGGCAAGAAGCGTGGCTTTGGTTTTGTACACTTTGAGGACGATGATTCTGCCGATAAGGCAGTCGTGCTCAAGTTTCATTCGATAAATGGGCACAAAGTCGAAGTGAAGAAAGCACTCACTAAACAAGAAATACAGGCTGCTGGTGGCTCCCGGGTTAGCAGAGGCAGAAGAGGCGGCGGAGCAAGTAGAAATCAAAATGGCTTCGGTGGCGGAAGAGATGGCTACAACAGCTACTCGGGTGGCTACGATGGGGGTTATTGCGGCGCATATGGCGGTCCCTACGGAGGGGGATATGAAGGCGCATACAGTGATCAGATGGGAGGCTATGGTGGTAACAATGGCTATAATGACTTTGGTGGTGGATATAACCAGCAGTCGTCTGGTTACGGGCCCATTAAAGGCGGAAACACGTATCGGAGCGTAGCCCCTTATCCTCGCGGTGGGGCTTCTGGATACGGTAGAGGTGGATACGGAGGCCCATGTTAAAACCAACGGGGTGGGTGCAAGTCGTCAGGTTGTCTACACATTTAATCAGAGCTCTACCGGACACGATGCGCCATGTGGTCGTTATTAAATATTGCAAAAAAATAAAATGGCGGACAATAAACGCACTTATTGGACAGGCGCATGGCTTCCAAGCGTTCTGACTTATTCATGCAAACTGTTGTTCGGGGACACGATATAGTGTACATTGATCATTCAAAATATGCATAAGCTTGTTAGCTATCTTGTACTTTCATAGCGTTCTGAGTTGCTTCGTTTATTTCTCCTTAAAGCTTGTGTTGAGTCAATGTTTTAGATTTCACGCTTTGATTTATCCATTAGGACTGATGCTAGTTATTTCCCCCTTTCTGAAACGCCACAGTCGTGTACATCATTGCAGTCTTACATCATTTTTAAACATCGTTTATTTACTATGATCTGGTCGCTTTAAGATGCATTTTATCTCGTAGCATGTAAAACTTTATTTAATGTGGACGCAAATGTAATTGGTTTCTTTTATATAAAATGAATAAATCTGATAGCTAAAGCTTGATCGTACAGTCTAAATCGATTTTAATTTGTTTTTGCCCTCATGAGCGCTTTTGTTTTATATTACGTTTGAATTTGGTTGTGCTTAGTTATGGTAGTGAAAGTAACAATATTAATTGACTTTTTCATAATAAAGTAAAAATATGTTGGAATGTAACATTGTGGAAATTAAATGTTTTGTGTTTAGTCTTAAGTAAATACTTTTGGTCTTCATAGCCTTACGGTCTCATGTCAATACTTTTACAAACATTAACACAAATGAAATATTTGATATAGAAAAATTTACTCTCTCTCTCTCTCTCTTCCACTAGCATGGACCAAAAATATTGATGACTCAACCACTACCCATAATTGTGTCTAATCAAATGTGCTCCAGAAAAGACCTTGGAGTTCAGAAAAGAAGGTTCAACAAAGAACAACAAATAGCTTCCATAATGGTCAATTGTTTATTTGGCATGTCGTCATTTATTTTTTATTTTTTGAACCTTTATGTCACCTTTGTTTTAAGTGGTCTGTTCACAAGGTTCCTTAATCAACAATTTCTGAACTGTAAAGATTTTGTACTGTCATTACCTGAGGCCTGGTCCTTGCTTTTATCTCTGGAATATTAAACTTATTAAATAAGCAACCTGAAATCTTGATTTGTCAAATGAATTTGCAATGGATTGTAATTTTACTGTCCTCAGAATGTCCTGTTATAATGAGGATGGCAGATGCAATTGAAGATAAGGTTATATAATAAGCAGGCAGACTAATCCAAATGCCACAAACAAAACACAGAGCAAAGTCTTTAGAAACAACAGGATAAAGTCAACTGAACCATTTTTTTGCAATTACCTAAATAAGTCCTTTTAAACTCTTGCTCTAATAAATGTGTAACTGGTAACTAATCAACATGCGGGTTTGTTAATGTGCAAGTGTGTGTTTGGAGCAGGTGTCTGTGGCAGCCGTGTTTGAAGGCCATGGTGTTTTTTTGAAAATGGAGTGTCTGGTAGTGACTTGAACTACAGAATGCCAGATTATGTGAATACCTCAAGCGAATAATCATCCAGAAAAATATATTGATTGGGAAAATGTGACTAACAAATTAATAACTTGTTAACTGAAGCTAAATTGTGAGAAGTTCATTTGGACTGATCAGATTTTTGTCAGTCAACTATACTTATAAAGAAAAGTGAGAAACTGGTATGAATGAAACAGACCAAATAATGAGGTGAGACAAACCTATGAAAAGGTTTGACAATTAAGGAATATTTTTAGTGATGCGAAATTTAATTGGAAAAATTATACACAAGACATTAAGCAGTAACCACCTTGCGACTAAGGAATGTCATGTATTTTAATTAGCTAAACTATTATATTGACAAATATAGACACCAACTTTCTGTGTATGTTAGGTGTGTGTGGTGGAGAAATCCAAAATGTGGCAGTTAAGTATAAGTTTTGCAGTAACCTGTGTTAAACGATACGCTCAGTTCCAGATCACATAGTCAGTTCCTAATTATTTGGACAATTTGTATTTGAAAAAAAAGTATTTGTCTCTGTACACCACAATGAAGCATTCAATGCGTGATTGAAGTGTAGACTTTTAGATTTAATTCACCTCGTTTAACAAAAACAACTGTTTTGGAATTACAGCTATTTTTTTAAAACAGCAAATATATATATATATATTTATCGTGTCTGTTAACCGGGCAGAGTTGACGGCGTGTGTGGTAGCGAAGGGTTGCCAGGTAAAGGTTCGCCAATGCGCGGGTTACGCGTTGGCGCGAAGTGGGTGTGTGTCACGGCTTGAGTAGGAGGAAAAGGAAAGCGACGGGGCAGAAGTGAACGAAACATAAAATAAACCAATGAAAGCTGTTACAGATGTGTCATATTGCTAAATATTGCACAATTCATCTCTCGGCTCAGTGTTGGTCATCGTAGAGCTAAAACATCGCCATATAAATATCATGCCAAGCATTTTTTGGCTACCAGTTCAGTGTCGATCTGCTCGGCGTCCATCTTCGCCTGGTCTCCGCGCTGTACGCAGGAAAGTCACGTGACCACACACGCCACATGTGCACGGCCTAAACTGAGACTATCTTGTCTTTTTTGTTTTGTTAGCGGTTTTGTTACTGAAAGTAAATTGTCCTATCCACATCAAGTGCAAAGTGTGCAACCTATTGCAAATAGTGCAAACAAAAGACAACAAACAACACGAGACAGTATAGGACAGATACACAAAACACAAAATGGCGCTTTCAGTAAACCTACTGAATACCTACTGTAACCTACTTGCAAGAACAATAAATAATCAGCACACATATGTGACAGTATGTGTAGAAAACAGGTTAAAAAGGGAGTTCTGATGGAATGTTAAAGCACCTGTAAGGGAGGGTTCCAATTAGAAAATGTTGGAAAATATTAAAAATTAACTTTTAAAGATTCCAGAGTTGCAATCCCACATTACTACAGTACTAAGCAAGTTAACCAACACATGACTATTATTTTACCTTATTGTTGTGACAAGTGACAAGCCCTTCTTTCTCTTCTAGTTATTTATTTTGTATTTTGTATACCATGTCAATAAGCTTTTATTGTCATTTTAACCATATATATATAGCTGATAAAGTACACAGTGAAATGAAACGTTTTTCCAGGACCCTGGTGCTACATAAAACAACATAGAGCTTCATCACACAACAGAGAGCTACATGCAAGAACACAGAGCTAAGGACTAAAGTTATTTGTCCCAGCCACATAAAGTGCATCGAGTGCAACCTGGTGCAAACAGTGCAAGACAAAAGACAGTGCAAACAGACAACATGAGACAGTGTGCAGATACACAAAACACAAAATGGTGCTGCCAGTAAACCTTCTGTATGTGATACAGTACAATGTGCAGAAGAGAACTGTATACAAGTGTGCTTGAAATAAACACAAAATGTAAACAGAAAAGGTTGTGCAAAACAGCAAAAGTAGCAGTCAAGTAGATGTGCAAAACAGCATGTATAATATATAAGAACATAATACTATAAAATGGGTCGTGCTGATGGCATGGATGTGTGTGAAAAAAATGAGGATGTGAGTTCAGATTTGTAGCAGCTCAGTAACACAGTTGAGTGAGTGTGTGCGTGTGAGTTTCAGTTCAGTTCTGTATGTTGAGGAGCCTGATGGCTTGAGGGGAAAAAACCTGCACAGTCTGGATGTGCTTCCCAAATTCTTCTGAATCTCTTTCCTGGTGGTAAGGGAGTGAAGAGTGTGTGTGAGAGGTGTGTGGGGTCTCCTCAATGCTAATGGCATTTAGGGATGCAGCGTGTGGTTAAATTTACGTGATAGAGGGGAAAGAGATTCTGATGATCTTCTCAGCTGTCTATACTATCCTCTGTAGGGTCTTGCGATCCGAGACAGTGCAGTTCCCAAACCCGGTAGTGATGCAGCTGCTGAAAGGGAGGTTATTATAGATTTTTATCATGCCCAAACAAAAACTTAATTCTTGGAGAGGTTTCCCATTTGATCTACGATGCTCATGGTGCATCAGGGAAGAATTACACAGCACACAAAATGGTGCATATGTTCTTTCTCAGTTTAATGCAGATAACAGACAAGTATATATACACACTGGAAAAAAAAACTGAGATAAAACAGTTACTGATTGAGTTAGAAGACATAGTAACCAGAGATGGGTGAGCCCACACAAAGACTGTATACCTTACATGCTCACATCGTAAAGATCTATAGACACTGAACAGACAACATAGGAATGTGTTAAGAGAACCAGTGTGAGGCCTATCTTAACACTAACAATGGCCACTTTAAATCATTTATGATTTAGCGCCTAACACCATAACATAGGATGTTCTTCATGGGAACAGGATCAGTGATATAAACTGCAAATGAAAAGATAAAGAAAAACAAAAAAACAACAGATTTCATTTCATTTAGTTCCTACATGCATATAATTCTTCATCATTACCACTCCAATCAAGGCCTTTATGGCCTGTCTTACCATCAAACATGGCAACATACAAAGTACAATCCCAACAATCAATATAAGAATCAATCCTAAAACAAAGTAATGTTCAACACTTGTAAATAAATTCTTAATCTTCTCAAAAAAACTTCAGCAGTTATTTCATGTTCTCCAAGACATAATGAGGCTTCAGTGATGTTTCTCAGTGCTTGTAGGTTTCAGACTTTGTATCAGGACCTGCTGATTAGGCACAAAAGGCTGTGTTGGCATATCTGTGGGCAGAGAGAGAGTTAGTGAGACATCAGCACTAATAGAATAAAATTTTTCAACCAGGGCAGAATCATAATCGTCCACCATCACTTCCAGGTTACCTAAGGAAAAAACGCCAGTGTGGCCCCCGACCCATGGGGTCGAGAAAAGGTTTGAACATTAAACTTTAAAAAAAATTGTTTTTGTTGAAGATAGGGTCACGCTAATTTCTGTGAGTACTACCGGGAGAACAACAGTCCAATTTCGGCCTGTGTCAATGCAGGCTTTAGTAACACGTTCCTTAATGGTTCTGTTTGTTCTCTCTACCAATCCAATTGACTGTGGGTGAGAGGAAATATTAAAATAACAATCATTTGCTAAGCTTTAAGCCAAAAGTTGTGTTACTTTAGAAGCAAAAGGTGTGCCATTATCATCTTCAATCACACTAGGAATACCAAACCTAGAGATGATCTCTTTCGTTAATATATTTTACAGCTGTTTTAGCATTATCTGTTGCGCATGCAAATGCTTCTGGCCACTTACTGAATCTGTCAACTATAACCAACAGGTATCTTAAATTTCCTACCGGTGGCATATGTTAGGTGCTGGAAAGGGGGTCAGGAAAAGTAAGTGCAGTATGTTGTACAGTTTGATGTACCGTATTTTCCGGACTATAAGCCGCGGAGTGGGGAAAAAAGTAGCGTCTTATAGTCCGGAAAATACGGTACATCAAACTGTACAACATACTGCACTTACTTTTCCTGAGCCCCTTTGACAATGAAGCGGCTAATTTATGGATTTTTTCTGGGTTTTTCCCGATTTCACAAGCTTCATGCCAAAAAAACTGAGCCCCATAACATTAGACCAATGAAATTGCAGAACTAGTTAAGGTGAACCAATTAAATTCTTTATATATACACATATATATTGAATCGGGTCGCACCACATCATAAATATGGATTATCTGGAATAAATCTGGAAATTACGGTATGTTAGTTTTGGATCAGTATTTGGTATATTGGTAATATATGAGTTGAACAGCATTTAAAAGGTCGCCTATAAGAATAAAATGTGTTATAGACTTTCCATCAGCTGTTTTAAAATGTCTTTGTATCCATGTCTCAGAAAAATCATGCACAACACCATAAGCATACTTAGAATCAGTGTATATAGTCACTGCTTTACCTTCAGACAGCTGACATGCTTTTGTAAGTGCCACCAACTCTACAGCTTGTGCAGATGTGTATGGTAATGATTTAGCTTAAACTATTTCATCAGGTAATCTTACAACCGGCTGAGAAGTAGGCTTAATGGTTAAGTTTTCTGTTGTTAAAAGTGTGGTTTCATAACCAGATCTACGTTGTGCTGTCATATGTTGTGTTGAGGTTCTGTAAAATAGCTGTTACCTGATGTGAGGTGTACAGTATCATAGGATGTGACAGCACCATTTTCTCAGCATCCCAGACCATCAGAACCACCGGAGCCAGCAGCCACCACATGCAAGCACGAGGGCATCCCTTGTGCTATGTTGTCTAAAGATTTGGAAAGATACGCAACAGGGCGTATGTTCCTGGGAGAGAATCCCCGCAGCCGTACCACCACGTTCGTGCACATAAAGGTGAAAAGGCTTAGCATAATTTGGAAGACCTAAGGCTGAAGCAGACTGTATAGCCTGTTTGAGGGCACTAAAACTGTCAATCATTTCATGACAGAAATGAAATCCACAGAATGAGGAGGAGCTTTGTGATCATTAGCACTACGCAAAACTTTATCATGCTGTGTGCAGTCAGGGATCCATGCTCGGCAGTAGTTCATCAATCCCAAGAAGCTCTGCATCTGTTTCACAGTCTGAGGTCTTAAAAACCTAGTCACAAGGCACATGGCCCAGATATGAGACCTTTCGTTTCACCCACTGTAGTTTCTGGTGTAAAGCTTTAAATCCAACCTTAGCCAGGTCCTTGCAAACAACCACTGACGCCTTGTTACAGTCCTGCTCAGTCAGTCCTGTAACAAGGATGTCATCTGTGTATTGAAGGATGCAGGTTGTTTCTGGCAGGTGAATATCTGCCAAAGTTCTGTGCACTACAGCGGAGAATATACGGCTAGTCAACAAAACCCTGAGGAAGATGGGTCCAGGTGAATTGACGTCTCCTTTAGGTAAATGCAAAAAGCGTCTGCGACTCAAAGGCCGAACAAAGGCGAGTTGGAATTGTTGTAAAACTATGATAAAAAATTTGTACCAGGCGGTGTCACAACAGGCAAAGGGTGAGTTACAGGACATGAAATTGGAACTCTATCTATTTCCTAATAGATTAACCTCTCCTTTCTCCTAGGACCTCCTGCTTGAGTTGTGTGCTGAGGCTGGAATGCACCACTTCCTGTTGCAGTAAAGAGCATAAAGGGTTAAGAAAACCTGGAGCAGGTAGAAAACTCTAGCAGCATCTAAATTTCTAGGAAAAATGTGACACAATTTCACTCCATCATGCCAAATGATCTAAATAAGGATTAGTCCAATAACCGGCACTATTCCTATACATCCAATCTTTGGGATTTTCTTCCGGCAATAAGCAAGAGATGTCATGACCCAACTTCTTCACACAGAACAAAGAACAGCCACACAACACTTAACACTCAGACAATACAGCTGTGCTAGGCACCAGAGGGATCGTAGTCTTTAAACAAAAAAAGTTTTTTTCAAACAAACTAATTTTGTAAGTTACGAAAATAGAAAAAATAGACTATAAAGCCAAAACAAAATTGTAGTCTTTCCAATATTAACCTTTTTTAAAATATATATTATTTATTTGTTTATTTATTAATTTATTTATTTATCTATTTTTTTCAGGCATATAAAATTATTGTGGATTCTTTTGGATACTTCAGAGAATATTAGCTATATTAGACAGACCGTAAAAAACATCTTCTAATCTTGTATCTTAACGTCTAAGGTGAGGCAAGCTACACATCAGGTAAATATCAGTTTCTCATGCTGTGAATTTTGATTTATGTTGTTCTCTTTCAAACATTCATTCGGTATCTCACTATGGGAATCGCCTCGGGCGTGTCCAATCCTGGATGCATCAATCACACCACGTCTGTCGGCTGACAGACCAATCACGACAGTGATGCGGGAGTCCCTCCTCCCTATATACACCGCTGCTGGCAGTCCCTGCCTCATTCTCGTTCTCTTCCCCGTGAAGATCCTTTTAGGAAGCTATCCTCAGCAGATCCTCTGGGGGCGGTCGCTTAACTGTTTACAGACAGGCCGTTAAGGTACGTCTTCGAGCGCGGCTGCTTCTTGAGGAGAATATCCACTGTCAAAGCGGATATTCCCTTCTGCTGTTTCTTTCCTTTTTTCTTTCTTTTCTTTTCACATCGCGTCAAGCGAGTAGTAGAATATCGTTCGAGACCTGTTTCGAGAAGCATGTCGTGGTGATCTCGTTGTTTCCTTTTTTCCGGTGATTGCACCTCTGTTATGGCGACTGCGATTTCATCCGGGTGCACGGCGGGGAAAGTTAAATCCCGACCGTGTGCATGCGGGTTTACGATCTCGGCAAAAGACTCTCATCCCCTGTGCATCGTGTGCTTAGGAGTTCGGCACGCTCAAACTGTGCTCGCTAACCCAGAGTGCTGCCCGCACTGCGCTCTTTTCCCGTCAAGGGTTCGGGAGCGCCACCTGCAAGTCGCGGCCGCGAATAAAGGAGACCCATGTCTCTCTCCGCTGCCCACAGAGAGGGACGAGGCTGCTTTGCAAGCACAGTGCAGCTGGGGAGAGTTGATGGACAAAGTTTCTTCTGTCCTTCCTTCACTCTTCGAATCAAACTCTCTACTGGATAACAAGGGTGAGGAAAAGGAAGATGATGAAGTCGCTCATTTTTTGGAGGAAGATTTGGAGGACGACGAGGAGGATGCTATCCTCCCTTCTGATCTTCTCTCCAGGCCTGGAAGTGCTACGGGCCCTTCCCCCATGCCAGGTGAGCTGGACCTCGTGGAGGTGTGTAGGAGAGCAGCCAAAAAACTCTCCATCGAATGGCCATCTCAGCAGGTGCATCATGATGCTGAGAGGGATTTATATGATGGGAAGAGGCTGCCATCGCGCACTTCCCCAGTTAAGCAGCTGATTCCTGCTGTACCGACGTGTGTCACAGAAATGCGTAATTTTTGGGACAAACCCTTCTCTCATAGAGTGCCCGTTAAGGGTTTCTCTAGACTGGAGGTGCACGATATGGAGGCTTTGGGGATGTACAACCCCCCCCCCCAATCGACGAGCTGCTCTATCCTCCTCCTCCCCTTCTCTGCCAGGACGTACAGAAAGGCTGTCCGCCTCCCTTTTCCAGAAGATCTACCGCTCCTCGGCCCTGGCGGTTAGAGCTCTGAATGCCACTTAAATGCTCACGGCTTACCAGGCAAAGCTCATGGAGGAGATGGGGAGGCAGATTCATGCTGGGTCACCAGATTCAGCCTTGTGGGAAGAAATCTGCATCATTGCGGATCTCAACCTACGTTTTTCTAGGGAAGCGGTCCAGAGCTGCGGCTGCAGCATGGGCCTCGCTGTGGTAGGCAAAAGAGCCCTGTGGTTGGAGTTGACGGGCTTATCGGAGAGGGAGAAGGTGGAGTTCCTTGATGCCCCGATAGAGCCGAAAGCCCTTTTCGGGGCTGCAGTGGCGAATATGCGCCAGCAATGCGACCTTCGCAAAAAGGATGGTGAAGTGTTTGAGGCATGCCTCCCAAGAAAGCCTCCTGCTCGCCCTCCCCAACCCGCACGTTCATATTTCGCCCCTGCGTCCAGAGAGAGACAGCCTGGTTTCAGGGCCCCTAGGCAACCCCCACCCCAGCAGTCGATGCGCGGGGAGGCTCGCCAGAAACAGCCCCAGCCCAGGAACAAGACCTCTTTTGCAGCGGCAGCTGCTAGGCATCGCCCAGCGGACCCTCAGGTAGGCAAGAAAAGGTGGGCGACCTTACCTGTGGTTTGATTTTGGGTCAAAAGAGAGGTGGCAGCACTCTCAGAGTTTCTGTAGCACCCCTCGACTCATCTCAGGAGTCTTGTCGTCCCCCTCCAGCGAAAAGGTGTTGGGGAGCATTTCAAAGACTGTGTTCGACGAACAAAATTTCTCCGGTTGGAGTGTTGGCACCAGTTCCCCTAGTGCCCGGAAAGTTACTTCTCCCCTCTCCACCCGCGGGGTTATGCAAGAGAGAGAGCAGAATGTTCCATGTTCGTTCAAAAATATTAAAGATTTGTTCTGTGCATCCAGGCAGTGGGCCGAGGGCACAGATGTGTGTAAAAAAGGGAAAAGTGAAAAAAATCCTCACACACAATAAAGGAACTCGAATCAGAGTTGCAACCCCCGGCTCCGCCGCCAGATGGTGACAGCCGGCTCGGCTTTTATTCCCGGTACTTTGTCATTCCCAAGAAAGGGGGGAGTCTCCATCCCATTCTGGATTTACGGAACCTCAACAAACACCTCAGAAAGTACAAGTTCAAGATGCTCACATTGAAAGCTTTGTACGGTGTTATTCGTCCCAGAGACTGGTTTACGTCAGTGGATCTGAAGGAGGCGTATTACCACATAAGCATTTATCTGGCACACAGGAAATTCCTACGCTTTGCCTATCAGGGCACAGCCTACGAATATTTGCCCGTTCCGTTCGGGCTAGCTCTAGCTCCGCGGATCTTTACCAAATGTGTCGAAGCTGCACTATCTCCGTTGAGAACGGCGGGTTTAAGAGTCTCAGCGTATTTGGACGATCTCCTTCTCTGCGCTTAATCACGGCAGCAAGAGGAGGTGGATACGAGTGTGCTTCTGTCTCACCTGACTGGCTTAGGCTTCAGGATAAACGAGACAAAAAGCTGCTTGGTGCCCACACAGGAAATAATATACCTGGGTCTTAGGTTGAACTCAGACCTGTATCAGGCTTTTCTATCAGAAGAGCGCATCAGGTCGATTCGCAGTTGTCTCTCTCTTTTCCAGAGAGGAAAGAAAGTTTCATTCAGACTCTGTCTACGCCTGCTGGGGCTGATGGTTTCGGCAGTGTCTGTCATACCGTTGGGACTGTTGTGAATGAGGGCGTTTCAGTGCTGAATCTCTTCGCCTCGCACGAAAACACTCATTGCCCTCTGTTCTTTTCTCTGGCGAGAAACGGTGCACCTATGTGTGTGGATGCGTTAGCCCACCTGTGGCCAAACGTTCTGCTTTTACGCATTTCCTTCACTAAGTTTGATCGTGCCGACTCTAAAAAGAGTAAGAGAAGGCGGTCACTCTGTAATACTAATCGCTCTAAACTGGCCAGGGAATATGTGGCTGACAGAGATATTCCAACTCCTGCATGATCGACCCTGGCCTCTCCCGTTGCGCAGGGATCTCCTCTCGCAAGCGCGCGGAGAGATTTTTCACCCGGCAACGGACAGAGTAGCTCTCTGGGCCTGGCCCGTGAGAGGATGAATCTCAGCTTTGCTGGTTTGCCTCCAAAGGTGATTGAGACGATTCAGAATGCGAGAGCAGCTTCGACACGCTCTGCATATGATAGGAAATGGAGTGTGTTTGAACTATGGTGGGCTCAGAGACATATCATCCCTTTTTACTGTTCTGTGGCAGATGTGTTGTGCTTTTTGCAAGAACTTTTGGATAAGGGCAGGGCTTTTTCAACCGTTAAGGTTTATTTCGCCGCTGTTTCTGCATGCCAAGTAAGGATTGACGGTAATACTATCGGTCATCACCCGCTCGTGTGCAGGTTTATGAAGGGGGCGCGGCGCCTTAGCATGTTTTTAAAGCCCCTGGTTCCGCCATGGGATCTGTCCGTGGTCCTGAGCGCGCTCTCTCAGTCTCCTTTCGAGCTGATAGAGAGTATTGACTTAAAGCTCCTGTTGCTGAAGGTTGCTTTGTTGTTGGCTCTTTCTACCGCAAAGCGGGTTACTGAACTTCATGCTTTGTCAGTTCATAGCTCCTGTATGCGGTTTGCTTTGGATTTCTCGGAAGTGACTCTCAAGACTAATCCGGCATTTATCCCTAAGGTGAGTGAGTCAGCTTTCGCCTGCAGACAGGTGAATTTAATGGCTTTTCATCCGCCTCCTTTTTCCTCAGCAGAGGAGGAGCGACTTCACTGTCTGTGTCCTGTCTGTGCGTTACGTCACTATGTTGACAGGACGAAGGGATTGAGACGGAGTAATCAGCTGTTTGTTTCATGGGCTGATTCCCGTGAGGGAAGTCCTGTTTCCCGGCAGCGCCTGTCCCATTGGCTTGTGGGGGCTATTATAATGAGTTATAATAGCGTGGGTCTTAACCCTCCGGAAGGACTGAGGGCTCATAGTACCCGAGGCTTGGCCACTTCGTGGGCGCTTTTTAAGGGTGTTTTGATTCAGGACATTTGTGCGGCAGCATGCTGGGCTTCGCCGCACACTTTTGTCCGTTTTTATAGGCTGGATGTTACGGAGCCTTCACTGGCTCATTCCGTCCTGAGTGTGTAATATGTATATATATATATATGTATATATATATGTATGTATATATATATATATATATATATTCATTCATTTTCTCCCACTTATCCGTAATTCGGGTCGCGGGGGCAGCAGTCTAAGCAGGCCCCCGCCTTCGACTGCTGCCCAATCCTCACAGCACCGCCCCTTACGGTCCCTCCTGCAGGTGGTGAGCCCACGGGAAGGCGGCCCCACGTCACTCCGACCTTGATATTTCCCTCGTAAGGGACCCCCGGAGCATAGAGGGTTAAGGGCCTTGCTCAAAGGCCCAAGAGTGGCAGCCTGGCGATACCGGGGCTTGAACCCCAAACCTTCCGATCGGCAACCCAGCGCCTTAACCGCTGGAGCCACCACTCCCCCTATATATATATATATATATATATATATATATATATATATATATATATATATATATATATATATATATATATATATATATATATATATATATATATATATATATATATAGTACAGACCAAAATATTATATATACAGTACAGACCAAGTTTATATATATTATATATACAGTACAGACCAAAAGTTTGGACACACCTTCTCATTCAAAGAGTTTTCTTTATTTTCATGACTATGAAAATTGTAGAGTCACACTGAAGGCATCAAAACTATGAATTAACACATGTGGAATTATATACATAACAAAAAAGTGAACTAAAAATATGTCATATTGTAGGTACTTCAAAGTAGGCATCAAGAGAATGCCAAGAGTGTGCAAAGCAGAAATCTAAGCAAAAGGTGGCTACTTTGAAGAACCTACAATATGACATATTTTCAGTTGTTTCACACTTTTTTGTTATGTATATAATTCCACCTGTTAATTCATAGTTTTGATGCCTTCAGTGTGACTCTACAATTTTCATAGTCATGAAAATAAAGAGAACTCTTTGAGTGAGAAGGTGTGTCCAAACTTTTGGTCTGTACTGTATATATATATATATATATATATATATATATATATATATATATATATATATATATATATATATATATATATATATATACACAGTATATGTATAGATATATTTATATAGATGCATTTGTGTGTATACGTGTATATGTATATTTTGGACATGTAAACGTGTATATGAAAGTGAATGACAACGGATGATGGAAACATCGTGGATCGGATGTTTGTCATTTCTCTCACTTTTCCACTCTCTTCGTGAGAGGGATTATCTCTTTTTATCACATCACTGAGTTGGTTGACACCTGCTTCGGACAGCATATCTGCAATACGGGAGTTGTCTATATCCCATAGTGAGATACCGAACGAATGTTTGAAAGAGAACTTTAGGTTACTTACATAAACCCGGTTCTCTGATAACAAGAGTGAGGTATCTCACCACACTTCCCTCCTTGCAGTGCACGGAGAAGAGATATGTGAGAATGAGGCAGCAGCGGTGTATATAGGGAGGCGGGACTCCCGCATCACTGTCATGATTGGTCTGTCAGCCGACTGACGTGGTGTGATTGATGCTTCCAGGATTGGTCACGCCCGAGGCGATTCCCATAGCGAGATACCTCACTCCTGTTATCAGAGAACCGGGGTTACGTAAGTAACCTAAAGTTTTTATACACAAAACTAATGCACTTACAGCAGTAAAGTTAATTATAAATTATTACGTTTAATATTTTAAATGGTTGTAGCCTTTTTAAAGAAGGTTTACATTTGAAGAAAAATAGATTGTAGGTAGGAGAGACTTAATTTAAATAAAATGCATACTACTTTCTTTCTTGCAAGCTATTAAATAAGACTTGCACTGTATCTTATCACATGAATGTGAAATTTGGTATATGACAGATCTCTCAGTAGTTTAATTTAACACTTTTTTTAAAAAGAAATCATGCATGTGTACCACCTTTGTGTTTGACTTGTTTGCCGCAAGTTCCTTGTTTGTATTTCTCTTGGCGTTTTCAAACTCACTTACTCACTCACTCGATCGATCTGAGTATCTATCTATCTATCTATCTATCTATCTATCTATCTATCTATCTATCTATCTATCTATCTATCTATCTATCTATCTATCTATCTATCTATCTATCTATCTATCTATCTATCTATCTATCTATCTATCTATCTATCTATCTATCTATTCTCTTTTTATAATCCTAAATTGTTTTTGTCTTCCTGACTTGTGCCTGCAGTCAGTTAACTCGACTATCACTAGTGTTGTCTATAATCATTGCATCTCAATCTATCTCTGTATCTTAACTCTGTTCTTGATTATAAGCACTATGCCTGCTGTGTGTCTGCCTTTGAGCGCAGGTGAGGACTCGTTCGAGTTGCAAACAGTGGAGTTGGAGATGGAGGTTCTGGAGAAACAAATTTGCGAGCTGCATGCAAAGCATGCCCAGCTGCGAGAGCGGAAAGCGGCGCTGGAAACATCCCAGGCGGACGCGCACTCGTCCCAGGTAAATTCCAGGGTTGAATCTAACGCTCCCAGCACCTCAGCTCAGCGTGCTTTTCTGCCCAGGTCCAATGCGGCCCGCCCAGGTATCGTTCACTCCGGCACCGGTGCACCACGGACCTTGGATGCGGCAGCAGCGGAAGCCACGAGCCAAGCCCCGGTCGAGGACGTCTCCCCCGCCACCACCGGCCTTTGAGATCTCGACCGAGAACCGCTTCGCCCCTCTCCGCGAGACAGAACGCGATACCGTGATTCTTGGAGGTTCCATCGTCCGGCATGTCCGCGCTACCGGAGCCAAAGGTAAGGTGCACACTCGCTGTTTTCCTGGTGCTTGTGTTCTCGATGTCGCTGCGCAGGTACCCGCGATCCTGAACCAGAACTTCGGAGCGGTTGTTCTCCATGCCGGAATGAACGACACCAGGCTGAGGCAAACGGAGATCTTAAAGAGGGATTTCAGGATCCTGGTGGAGACGGTACGCAGCACATCGCCCACAACGAGGATCTTTGTGTCAGGACCTCTTCCCACTTACCAGCGAGGGGCTGAGAACATTAGTTACTTTTAGCACTAAATTAATTGTTACAGTCATGGTGTCGTGACTAGGTTCTTCCACCCTGATGGCCTGCACCCCAGCAGAGTTGGAGCAGCAGTGCTATCAGATAACATCTCTAGGATACTTCACACCATCTGACTGGTAAGACATCAGGAAATCTTCAACTATGAGAACACGCATACAACAGACCAAATAGTTACAAGTGAGCACACAGCCCAGTTTATAGAAACCATATCTATACCTCGTGTAGCAAAACCAATAATTAAATACACAATATCCAGAAATAATTTTATTACAGTTAAAACTGAAAAATGCCAGATAAACAAACACAACAAAGTTCTAAAGTTTGGTCTTTTAAACATTAGATCACTTGCACCCAAAGCACTGATTGTAAATGAGATGATCACAGATAATAAACTCGATGCACTCTGTCTCACTGAGACTTGGATTAAACCAGGTGATTATATGGGTCTAAACGAGTCTACACCATCAGGATATGTTTATAAGCATGAGCCCTGTCAGACTGGTCATGGGGGTGGTGTAGGAAACATTTATAGTGCCTCTCTTGATGTTAGTCAGAGATAAGGATTCAGTTTTAAATTATTTGAAGTGCTCGTTCTTAAAATTGTACTTTCAGACATGCATAGAAAACTTGCCCTGGTAACCGTGTACAGACCCCCAGGGCCCTACGCTGATTTTCTTCAAGAGTTTGCTTGTTTTCTTTCAGACCTCTTGATCAATTTTGATAAAGTGCTGCTTGTAGGAGATTTTTATATTCATGTAGATGATGCAAACGATGCTCTAGGATTATTCATATGTCGACTTATTAAACTCTTTTGGGGTTAAACAAAACGTCACCATACCAACTCACCGTTTTAACTTAATAATATCCCACGGAGCAGACGTCACTGATATAGATATTTTACCTCAGAGTGATGACATCACAGACCATTATCTTATACTGTACACACTACCGGTAGAGCAGATTAGTCGTGTTTCACCACGCTATCGACTTGATAGGACTATTGTTCCGACCACTAAGGACAGATTCATAAATAACCTGCCTGATTTATCTCAGTTTCTCACTGACCCATAACTGCTAATAATCTTGATGAAATGGCTAACAACATAGACCTTATCCTCACTAGCACATTGGACACTGTTGCCCCCATCCGGTTAAAAAAGGTTAGAGAACAAGCACCTGCACCTTGGTATAATAGTCATACGCATGCCCTCAAGAGAACAGCATGTAATCTGGAGAGAAAATGGAGGAAAACTAAATTGGAGGTATTTAGAATTGCGTATAAAGACAGTATGCTCAGCTACAGACAGGCGCTAAAAGCTGCTAGAGCTGAACACCTGAGCAAACTCATAGAAAATAACAAAAACAATCCCAGGTTCCTTTTTACTACAGTAGCTAAGTTAACTACAAATCAGGGATCTGAAAATGTGTTCCATCACAGTTTAGTAGTGAAGACTTTATGAATTTCTTCACTGAAAAAATAGATAACATTAGAAAAACAATTGTGGCAGTTCAACCTCTGAGACCATCTCCTGACACAATCTCACCTTCAACTCCACAACTACACTGTTTTACATGTATAGGACAGAAAGAGCTGTATGATGTTATTATCAAAGCTAAATCAACAACATGTCAGTTAGATCCCATTCCAACAAATCTACTAAAGGAAGTGTTATATACAGCCGGTGAGCCTCTTCTGAATATTATTAACTCCTCACTATCTTTAGGTCATGTCCCTAAATCCCTCAAGCTAGCAGTTATTAAGCCCCTCATTAAAAAACCTTATCTGGATCCAAACACGCTATCAAATTACAGACCAATTTCAAATCTCCCATTTATGTCTACAATTTTAGAAAAGATTGTTGCTGCCCAGTTATGTTCCCACTTGCAAGAGAACAATATCTTTGAAGAGTTTCAGTCAGGTTTTAGGCCCCATCATAGCACAGAAACTGCCCCAGTTAAAATCACTGATGACCTGTTCTTAGCTTCAGACCAAGGCTTAATCTTGCTGTTAGATCTGTTGTGTATATCCCTTGATACATACTTGAAGCACCGATGAGACTCTGTGGGATGGTCTATTCAGTGGTGGCACCCTCTGCAATCTACTTCCACTGGGCGTACCTTTACATTCCAGCCTTGTTGTTGGGCATGGGCTGCAAGTTCAGCGTACCTCAGCCATTTCCGTTCATAGGCCTCCTCCACTGCACCCTCCCAGGGAACGGTGAGCTCGATGATGTAGACAAGTTTGAGCGAGGCTGACCACAGAACAATGTCTGGTCGCAGGTTGGTGGCTGTAATTTTAGCTGGGAAGCATAGTTTCTTATTCAAGTCTGCCAGCAGCTTCCAGTCCCGTGCTCTACCCAGCTGACCATAGTCTGATCTTATGGTGGTGAGGTTGGCTTGACCCTCACCCTCCCGAACAAATGGTGTTGGCTGCCACTGGGATGATGGGGGAGGAAGGGCATTCACATTTGTCCGTCGATTTTCCAACACTGCAGCAAGACACTTCAGCACCTGGTTGTGCCGCCAGGTGTAACGCCCTTGGGTGAGGCTAGTCTTGCATCCCACTAAGATGTGCTTCAGTGTTGCTAGACTTGGGCCTAGAGGGCACATGGGGTCCTCAGCATACTATTGGCTTAGGTTTGCGGGAGAAGGCAGGACATCATAGGCAGCCCGGATGGTAAAGCTTGCCCTGAATGTCTCCATTTCCCACAGCTCTTTCAATTCAATTCAATTCAATTCATTTTTATTTGTATAGCGCTTTTAACAATGAACATTGTCTCAAAGCAGCTTTACACAGATAATGCGGTGATTAAAAATGAATATGTTCTTTATGAGTAAGTTTGTCCCTGATGAGCAAGCCGGTGGCGACTGGCGACTGTGGCAAGGAAAAACTCCCCGAGATGGCATAAGGAAGAAACCTTGAGAGGAACCAGACTCAAGAGGGAACCCATCCTCATCTGGGTTACACCGAATGTCCATTTGTGGCGGGTATACAATGTTGCGGGGTGCAGTGATGATGATCAAAAGCGAAGTGTATTTCTGAGTCAGTGTAGGAGACTGTTGACATCAGTGTAGGAGACTGTTGACATCCAATCCAGGCAGGCCTGGATGAAGTGGGAAGATCCACGGGGGGGAGAGGGGCAGGAACAGTGGTCACTGGAGCCTCAGGAGCATGTTTAACTCGACCGAGAGAGAGAGAGAGAGAGAGAGAGAGAGAGAGAGAGAGAGAGAGAGAGAGAGAGAGAGAAGAGGGTGACAGGAAGAGAAGGATATGGATTATTAAGTGTACCTATTGTTGCATGAGAGTTAAAGTCACTGTGCAGTTTGGACTCCGGCAAGACTCGCTATAGCAGCATAACTAAAAGGGAGAACCAGAAGGCAACACAGACATGAGGGATCTCTGGGATAAGAGACGGCCCACCACACCACCATCAACAAACCTGAGTGAACACGTGAATGTGAGGGGACGACAGCGTACAAATATCCCAGTTCACCAAACACTCTATATCAATGTTCCCTCCAGATCTGAGCCTTTACCTGAGAAAAAATCTACTGATTAAAGGCTTGACTGAATAAATATGTTTTCAACCTCGACTTGAACACTGAGACTGTGTCTAAGTCCCAAACACTGATAGGAAGGCTGTTCCATAACTGCGGGGCTTTATAAGAGAAAGATCTGCCCCCTGCTGTAATCTTCATTATTGGAGGAACCAACAGATAGCCTGCACCTTTTGATCTAAGTAGGCGTGGAGGATCATACTGGTACAGAAGTTCACTCAGATACGGTGGTGCGAGACCATTAAGTGCTTTATATGTCAGTAGTAAAATTTTATAATCAATGCGGGATTTGATTGGGAGCCAGTGTAGACTGATTAATACAGGGGTGATGTGGTCATATTTCCTAGATCTAGTGAGGACTCTTGCTGCTGCATTCTGAACTAACTGAAGCTTATTTATGCACCTACTCGCACACCCAGACAGTAAAGCGTTACAGTAGTCTAATCTAGAAGTAACAAAAGCATGAACTAGTTTTTCTGCATCCTGTAACGACATCATATTTCTAATTTTAGCAATATTTCTAAGGTGAAAGAAGGCGATCCTGGTAATATTATTCACGTGAGCCTCAAAGGAAAGACTCGAGTCAATAATCACACCAAGGTCTTTGACAGCCGTACACGCTGAAACAGAAACACCATCCAGAGATGTTAGGTAATCGGAAAGTTTGCTTCTAGCTGCATGTGGTCCTAGTAAAAGTACTTCCGTCTTATCTGAGTTTAGCAGAAGAAAGTTATCGAGCATCCACTGTCTAATGTCCTTTACACATTTTTTAACATTGTTAAGCTGATCTCTCTCATCTGGCTTTGCTGAAATATATAGCTGTGTATCATCAGCATAGCAATGGAATCTAATACCATGTTTATGAATAATTTCTCCAAGAGGCAGCATATATAAAGAGAAAAGCAGAGGGCCTAAGACAGATCCTTGAGGAACACCAAATTTTACCTCAGAGAGTGTGGAGAACTCACCATTAACATCAACAAACTGATAGCGATCAGTCAAATAAGACCTGAGCCAAGAGAGAGCCGTTCCCTTTATTCCAACAACGTTCTCAAGTCTAGCAAGTAGTATAGTGTGATCAATGGTGTCAAAAGCTGCACTAAGGTCGAGCAAAACAAGTAAGGAGACAAAACCCTGATCAGAGGCCAATAACAGGTCATTTACCACCTTAACTAGCGCCGTCTCTGTGCTATGATGAGGCCGAAATCCTGACTGATACATTTCAAAAATATTATTCATAAGTAGGTGTGAGCATAACTGCTGTGCTACAACCTTTTCCAAAATTTTGGCTATGAAGGGGAGATTTGATATTGGTCTGTAGTTGGACAGCTGACATGGGACAAGGTCAGGTTTCTTAATTAGGGACATCTTTCCAGGAGATCTTCCTCTTCTCCACTCCTTCCCATGCCATCCACTGCCCTTGCTTTGCCTGTGCCACTGCTTGGGCGCACCTTCTTGCTTCCTCCTCCCGCCGTACCTTCTGGACCACCATCTTGCGTCTCTGAGATGCAGGGCCTTGTTCCACACTGGTGTACTGGCCCCAAGTCCAAGACCACTCCTCCCCTCCTGCACTCAGCCCACGATGTCCTTGTGTCAGAGTGCTGCCTTTGCCTGCTCAGTTGCAGCCATCGGGGTCCACTTCCTTCCGGTGGCCAAGATGGGGGCCGCTTGGGCTACAAATGGATCACTCGAATCCAGTAGCATCATCTCCAGTCTGACTTTGGCACACTTGTACTCCTCTACCAGACTGGAAATGGGCAGGTGTAGTATCCCTTTGCCATAAAGTCCAATACTGCTGAGGCACCTGGGAAGGCCAAGCCACTTCCTTACGTATGAGCCAACCAGTCTCTCCAGCTTTTCCACCTTTGAGAGTGGGACTTCGTAGAGGGTTAGTGGCCATAGGAGATGTGGAAGTAGTCCATACTGCATGCACCAGAGCTTTAGCTTGCCAGGAAGCAGGGTTCTTTCGATGTTCTCCAGGCCACTGGCTACCTCCTTCCTAAGCTGCTCTACTTGCTCTTTGTCTTTAAGGGAGGCATCATACCACCGACCTAGACTCTTCACTGGCTTCTCTGAGACAGTTGGGATGGGTATCTTGCCGATGTGGAACCGGTGGTCTGACAGCTTTCCCTTGATGATGGAAATGCTTCTGGACTTGCTCGGCTTGATCTTCATGCGAGCCCGCTCGATGTTGCCCTGGAGCTTACTTAGTAGCCGTACAGTGCAAACCTTGGTTGTGGTGAGAGTTGTGAGGTCATCCATGTAAGCTCTGACTGGCGGCAGCCTCAGCCCAGGTCTTATTTGCTGTCCACCAACTGTCCATCTAGAGGCCCAAATGATGACCTCTATTGCCAGGGTGAAGGCCAGTGGGGAGATGTGCAACCGGCCATAATTCCCACTTCCAGGTGTTGCCAAGCTGTTGTGTACTCTGCTGTTGTCACACAGAGTTGGACGTCCTTAAAGTAGGCCCTGACAAGGGTTGTAAGAGCTGCTGGAACTCTAAAGTAGTCAAAGGCTGTCCAGAGGAGGCTGTGAGGGACTGAGCCAAAGGCATTTACAAGATCCAGGAACACCACGTGAAGATCTGTTCCCTCCTTTTTGGCGACCTGGATCTGATGCCAGATGACACTAGCATGTTCTACACAACCGGAGAAGCCTGAGATGCCTGCTTTCTGAATTGACGTGTCGATCAAGTTGTTTCTTTCCAGGTATCCTGCCAGCCTGTGAGCGACAACGCTGAAGAAGATTTTCCCCTCCACATTTAGAAGACTGATCTGCCGAAACTGCCCGATCTCTGCCGAGTCCTTTTCCTTTGGGATAAGGATCCCTCCGGCTCTTCGCCAGGATGTTGGTATCTCCTTCTTCTGCCACACAACTCTCATCTGGAGCATTTTTGTAGAGCTTGTATGGAACTCCATTGGGGCCTGGAGACGATGCGGCCCTTGCTCTACGCACGGTTTGTTCTACCTCACTCCACCTGGGTGGACTGATATCCAGCTCATGCTCTGGTGGGTTGACTGGTGGCATGTCATGTGGGAGTGTAACTTTTTCCTGATGTCTGTCATCTGTGCAGGAGTTTTTCAGATGTTCTTCCAGGTCGGCTTTTGACACTGAGAGACTTCTGCTCTTCTCCTTTGTGAAGAGGGTCTTCACAAATTTGAATGGATCTTTGTAGAAGCGAGATCTTGTTTGCTCCTTCCTTCTGCGCTTCCTTAGGAGGTTTTTAGCTCTCCTCAGTGTTGCAAGCCTGCCCCGAATCTCTTCCTGCAACAGGTTAATACCCTCCTTCTCTTCCTCTATGGCCTTTCTCCATTGCTTCTTTAACTGCCTCCTCTCCTTGACTAGGCGATCTATCTCTGTCTGCCTTCTGGACTTGGTGGGGATTGAAGGAGTAGCTCGTTTGTCTTCGACCACTCCAAATCGTTCCACCCCGTAGGCATAGATAAATCGCCCATCCTTTCCAACTTTTTCAAGGCTGTGCCTCCAGTATGTTGAAGAGATCAGTGTTGGCCTCCTTCCACATCAACTTGTTGCAGGCTTTTGGCCACTTAACTAATGGGCTTCGCCCCTGAGTCTTCTTCTCTGCTGTTGGTCGTGATGGGTTGGGTTCAGGTTGCCCTCTTGTGCCTTGTTGTTCCTCGTCTAGGGCAGGGGTGTTGAGGTCCTGCAGACTGTGGTGTGTGTCCTGCTGCTGAACTTCTGTCGACTGACTCGGCCTGCTTCTCAGAAAGTAGCTGTTGATGCGTCTTCCCTGTTGACCCTTCTTTAGGCACCCTTTTTTGCCCTGGTTTATTTTCAGGCTTCGGGTGGAGGTAACATTTGTCCAACCACAAATGCAGTTCTGGAGCTTATGTCCTGCTGTAACTGTCGGAGTCTCCTGTATGCTGATCATCAATCTCGTAGTCTGTTCCGTTCCTGTGTTCATTACCGGGTTATCCGCCCACGAGCCATCTTCCGCCCCCGCTCTCGCTGGCTCAGGGGGTGTTTTCTTATTAAGGCTTTTCGTAGCTATGTGTGGGTGGGACCCATGCACCTCTCGTGCTGGATTCCGCCGCCACGGGTAGCTAGCCCATGGCAGCCCCGTTGGGGTCTGTTCCCTCCTGTCAGCTGTCTTTCCATGCTGTCGCAAGGTCTTTCCCTTGTCGTCAGCTGCCCTTTCACAGCAGTCACTGGTTCACCAGATCATCAGATCTGTTGTGTAGGACTTGATGTTGCTATCCCTTGATACATACTTGAGGCACCGATGAGACTCTGTGGGATGGTCTATTCAGTGGTGGCACCCTCTACCACACTACTCCTCAGTCCTTCCTTCTCCTGAGGTGGCTCCTTCTCAACTCAGCTAGTTTTAGTAGATCTTAGTGCTGCGTTCGACACTATAGATCATGATATTCTCCTAGATTGCTTACAGAATTACATCGGCATTCAGGGACAGGCATTAAGCTGGTTTAAATCCTACCTGTCCAATCGTTACCATTTCGTAGATTTAAATGGAGAGCTATCCAGGCTAATGCTAGTGAACTATGGCATGCCACAAGTTTCAGTTCTAGGACGCCTGCTCTTCACAATATACATGCTTCCCTTAGGAAATATTATTAGAAGGCATTGAATTAGCTTCCATTGTTATGCTGATGATAGCCAACTATATATCTCATCTAAACCAGGCGATACAGCTTCATTAACTCGGATAACTGAGTGTGTTAAGGAAATAAGAGATTGGATGACCCATAACTTTCTACTTTTAAATTCTGATAAGATGGAGATTTTGCTCATCGGCCCAAAAACTAGTATACAGAAGCTCCAGCATCTCAACCTGCATTTAGACGGATGTTCTATAACCACTAGTTCAACAGTAAAAGACCTGGGAGTTATTTTAGACCGCAACTTATCTTTTAAAAATCATATCAACCAAGTTACAAAAACAGCCTTCTTTCACCTTAGAAATATTTCTAAGCTAAGAAATATGTTGTCTATATCCAATGCAGAGAAGCTCGTCCATGCGTTTATGACCTCCAGAATAGACTATTGTAATGCATTACTAGGTGGATGCCCTGCATCATTAATAAACAAACTTCAGCTAGTTCAGAATGCGGCAGCAAGAGTTTTTACTAGGTCAAAAAAATATGATCACATAACCCCAATCTTATCGTCCCTACATTGGCTTCCTGTTAAGTTTCAAATAGACTACAAACTACTGCTACTCACTTATAAAGCACTAAATGGTTTGGCTCCCATGTATCTCTCCAGTCTTTTAACACGCTACAATCCGTCACGCTCCCTGAGATCTCAAAACTCTGGGCTTCTAGTAGTTCCTAGAATAGCAAAGTCCACTAAAGGCGGTAGAGCATTTTCACATTTAGCTCCCAAACTTTGGAATAGTCTTCCCGACAGTGTTCGGGGTTCAGACACACTCACCTAGTTTAAGTGCAGATTAAAAACATATCTTTTTAGCAAAGCCTACATATAACATGTCTCACATTATAACCTTGTGCTCCAGAACATATGATCACATGCACATTATCAACTTGTGCTGTTAATATCATGAACAGCAGCTACGCTAATTGCTCTCCACTGCTTCTCTTTCTCTCCCCATCCCGAGGCTTCCTGAGGTTTGGCCAGCTCCAGTCATGTCCCACCTAGTGAAGATTATGGACTTTAAAGAAGTAGATGCCAAACTCGCAAACATCCTGAACCATCTAGAGACGTACCAGTGCCAATTGAATCCCACTACATTTGTGGAGTTTTGACATTGGACCTCCAGGAGTGTTTAAAGGCTCTGGCATGGAGAAGCTGTTGCTGGATCTGTGATGATCACAAATGTTGAGCTCAGTAGCTCCTACTTTTATACCAAAGACTGTAGAAAGAACATTTACTTATAATCGTATACTCCAGTACTCATGTTAGTTCTCACTCTTCAGTGTTCTGTATTGTTGAAAGATTTATGATCAAACTCTTGATGTCATCCAAATGAGGATAGGTTCCCCTTTTAAGTCTGGTTCCTCTCAAGGTTTCTTCCTCATAACACATAACATCGAGTTTTTCCTTGCCACAGTTGCCACGGCTTGCTCATCAGGGATAAATGCACACCATTCACCTTGACTGTTGATTTCTGTAAAGCTGCTTTGAGACAATGTCTGTTGTGAAAAGCGCTATATAAATAAACTTGACTTGACTTGATCTTTATAGGATACAATGAAACATCAAAGCAATTTAAGTGGTACCGTTATACATGATATTGATATTTCTCTTGATGTATTTTATACTGTTGTACTGCAGGTACTGCAGCCTATATTTTATATAGTAATTTTATTCATTTGACATAATAGTAAAAATCTTGAGAAAACAAGAAATAATAATAATAATAATAATAATAATAATAATAATAATAATAATAATAATACCAATGCACTTCTGCTTCCGTATGGTCTTGATTGCATGGTTATGGTCTTGATTGTGATTGGATGGTTGGAAAAACACCCTTGTTGTTCTGCAGTGACATATGCTTGGGGCTCAAATCAATGACCAAAATACGCTTAACGAACTTAATTATTATTATTTTTTTTTATTTTTTTCGTACAGAAAAGATCAATACACCATTTGAATGATGGTCTACTTTTATTTAAATATACTCATAATAACAACAAAATGCAGTGCTTTTGTAAAATAAAGCAAACAGACAGGAGGCGCTCTCTGCCATCTCTTTTATTCGGCTTCACAGACACATACAGTGAGGAAAATAAGTATTTGAACACCCTGCTATTTTGCAAGTTCTCCCACTTAGAAATCATGAAGGGGTCTGAAATTGTCATCGTAGGTGCATGTCCACTGTGAGAGACATAATCAAAAAAAAAAAATCCAGAAATCACAATGTATGATTTTTTTACTATTTATTTGTATGATACAGCTGCAAATAAGTATTTGAAAACCTGAGAAAGTCAATGTTAATATTTGGTACAGTAGCCTTTGTTTGCAATTACAGAGGTCAAACGTTTCCTGTAGTTTTCCACCAGGTTTGCACACACTGCAGGAGGGATTTTGGCCCACTCCTCCACACAGATCTTCTCTAGATCAGTCAGGTTTCTGGCCTGTCGCTGAGAAACACGGAGTTTGAGCTCCCTCCAAAGATTCTCTATTGGGTTTAGGTCTGGAGACTGGCTAGGCCACGCCAGAACCTTGATATGCTTCTTACAGAGCCACTCCTTGGTTATCCTGGCTGTGTGCTTCGGGTCATTGTCATGTTGGAAGACCCAGTCTCGACCCATCTTCAATGCTCTAACTGAGGGAAGGAGGTTGTTCCCCAAAATCTCGCAATTCATGGCCCCGGTCATCCTCTCCTTAATACTGTGCAGTCGCCCTGTCCCATGTGCAGACAAACACCCCCAAAGCATGATGCTACCACCCCCATGCTTCACAGTAGGGATGGTGTTCTTGGGATGGTACTCATCATTCTTCATCCTCCATACACATTTAGTGGAATTATGACCCAAAAGTTCTATTTTGGTCTCAACTGGCCACATGACTTTCTCCCATGACTCCTCTGGATCATCCAAATGGTCATTAGCAAACTTAAGACGTGCCTGGACATGTGCTGGTTTAAGCAGGGGAACCTTCCTTTTTTTAATTTTACAACATATTCTCTGATTATGTAATCCGTATGAAAGTTAGAAGGGGTACAGTTTATCCGGTATCACCTCATTAACCGTCCATGTGGAAACATAGCAAAAGTTTCGTTTGGTGTCCCGATGATTTACATAATTGAAAACATAATTACTTTAACGTTTACAAGAATATATTTGTCTTCATGCTGTTGACTATGGGTAACTAATAATAAACATACGTTTGTATAAAGCATCCATATTTGTCCATGCCCATGTTGATTAGATTTAAGTTGTTAAGGTTTATCATAACCCATTTGTACTTTTGCATTTTCTTTCTCGTTGAATTTGCACAAAAACAATTTGCCTTAACTTGAATTCCCCAGGGAACTGTAATGGATGAAAAAAAATGCACAGCAACCCGGGATAATTTTATGTTGTTATACATATTCAAACATATATACACACACATTTAAACATAATCTAAATTAGATATGGTACAATAAGCAATGTTTTATAAATTATACAATTGCTGCTCTGGACTTGGTTAAAGGACAGTTGAATGCTACAACATTAATGACAGGACAGAACAGATCTGTCCTTGATTACATTTTAGCACTCAATGAAAGTGTATTTGAACTAAATTAAGATGAATGTTGAGTGCTAGTTCCTCTCCACACGGGTGAACAAGCCTCAGATGCTAGACAAGATTAAAAACATGAAAGCCAAGCATGTAAATAACACAGCTAGGCCTGAAACAGACTGGTGGACATGGGTATTTTCTGCTAACTGGATGTCATCACTGATAAATATTGAGATCTTTATAGGGGTTGCATTGCTGTGTATGATGCTCCTTATCTGTTATTGGATTTCTCTGCTTTGACAAGAGCTCACTGGTAAAAGGGCTAGTAGGACAATATGTGGTAACAACTGTACTACAGGATGAGGTTATGAGTATATGAGTATATGATGTCCCCTCACCTATACACTATAAAAGTGCCCTGTTCTAAACTTGACTATGAGAGTATGCATACACAATCACCATACTGTCTTAAAGAGATTCTTTCGCTCACCTTTTGTAAAGACATTCACATACATATATTGGATTGCATATGCACTTTACTCCATGTATGCTGAGTTTAATTGTATGTTGTGTAATACTGTATTGTTGTGATTGTTGGTGTCTTATGAGCGTTTTGTGTGCAAGTACGGTGACTCGCCCTTTCCAAAGATGACTCAAAGGGTGCTCTCTGCCTGTCTATGCACATATTAAGCATTGAGGTGCAGACAATTTATTTCGATTCAACTTTGCTTTGAGCACTATGCTTTTCTGTGTTGGAACACTTCAGAAGCATGGATGGTGCTCTTTTGATCAGTCATCACCCTGCAGACCCTGTGCGTACTGATCTAGCCGCATGTGTAACACAAGATGATATTGTACAACCTATACAGGCTGTACTCCCTCATGCAAATATCCTGGGGAAAAAAAATTGTCATTGGTTACATGCTGTTTGCAAAGAGATTTACTGCACAGACATAACAGCACTGCTTCATCTTGTTGTCACCAATCGCTGTATGTGCTCTTTGACGCTTGCTGAATGTAATGGGTTACATTCATATATACATACAGTGAGGAAAATAAGTATTTGAACACCCTGCTATTTTGCAAGTTCTTTCACTTAGAAATCATGGAGGGGTCTGAAATTGTCATCGTAGGTGCATGTCCACTGTGAGAGACATAATCTAAAAAAAAAAATCCAGAAATCACAATGTATGATTTTTAAACTTTTTATTTGTATAATACAACTGCAAATAAGTATTTGAACACCTGAGAAAGTCAATGTTAATATTTGGTACAGTAGCCTTTGTTTGCAATTACAGAGGTCAAACGTTTCCTGTAGTTTTTCACCAGGTTTGCACACACAGCAGGAGGGATTTTGGCCCACTCCTCCACACAGATCTTCTCTAGATTAGTCAGGTTTCTTCTGATCTACAGAAGATCTGTGTGGAGGAGTGGGACAAAATCCCTCCTGCAGTGTGTGCAAACCTGGTGAAAAACTACAGGAAACGTTTGACCTCTGTAATTGCAAACAATGGCTACTGTACCAAATATTAACATTGACTTCCTCAGGTGTTCAAATACTTATTTGCAGCTGTATCATACAAATAAATAGTTAAAAAAACATACATTGTGATTTCTGTATATTTTTTTTTAGATTATGTCTCTCACAGTGGACATGCACCTACGATGACAATTTCAGACCCCTCCATGATTTCTAAGTTGGAGAACTTGCAAAATAGCAGGGTGTTCAAATACTTATTTTCCTCACTGTATATATATATATATATATATATATATATATATATATATATATATATATATATATATATATATATATATATATATATATATATGTGTGTTGTGCTGTGTTGTGCTCGTTACTAAAAAATAGTAACTAGTTACAGTTACTCGTTACTTTGTTGATTACTTACACCAAAAAGTAATGCGTTACTGTTAAAAGTAACTTTTTAGTTACTTTTTTAAAGAAGCTTCTTTAATGTTCCCATTAATGTCCCTTTATGTGTTATGGTCTATACAAACACAAAACTGACTTAAACACAAAGTCATTTTTAAACACTATTTTATTGAAGTCAGAGCAGCACAAACTGAATATATCACAAGGATTTCTGAAATAAATAACAAAACAAGCTGAATAATATATTCAGAAAAAAAAACTAAAGTGGCTTCTGCTGTTGTGTTGAGCTCTTAAAAATGTTTCTTTCACAGCTGAAGTATGAAAACTATCAACAATGTAGAACACAACAGCTTCTAGCTACTAGCTCCTCAGGCATGGAGGTCCTGGAGCAGCTTCAACAGATTGGAGTTGCTGTTTATTGCAGTAGATACGAGCTTCAAACCAGAAAGACACAGCTTACATTTGACTTAAAAGTTTTTGTCTTTATACTCAACTAAAGTGAAATAATGAGCATATTTCCACTTTGAGAAACTCGTCTTGCTCTCGCCTCGACTCGCCATTACTGCCGCACAGACCTGAATAAACGGAGACACGCCCACAGCGCGTCTTCTTCGTGTTTACAGTGGTTCATCCACCAATCCTACAAAGTGTCTTCTTCGCGTTTACAGTGGTTCATCCACCAATCCTACAATGCGACGCTGCTGTAAGGAAGTTAGGCTGTAGTCTACACTTCAGCCGAAATTAATTCATTTAAAACAGTAACGGGTAACGATACCGTTACCATACGTAATACCATACTTAATTTTTTTAAAGTAACGCGTTACAGTATTAGTTACTGTAAAAACTTACCAGTATATATATATATATATATATATATATATATATATATATATATATATATATATATATATATATATATATATATATATATATATATATATATATATAAATATTCAGCTACACATTTCTTAAATGGCATAATATTATAACCTTCCACTTCTGCACATTTCCTCTTCAATGCCATAGCATTAGAACATCTATCTGTACTTCTTAATGATGTCCACATATCTCTGCACTGTTATAGCCTTTATATTTATTCACATGCTGTACATATGCTACATATTTATCTTCACTATTTGCACGATTGCTAATTTTTGCAATTCTGGTCGATGCCAAACTGCATTTCGTTGCTGTGTACCTGTACAATGCAATGACAATAAAGATCTATCTATCTATCTATCTATCTATCTATCTATCTATCTATCTATCTATCTATCTATCTATCTATCTGTCTGTCTGTCTGTCTGTCTGTCTGTCTGTCTGTCTGTCTGTCTGTCTGTCTGTCTGTCTGTCTGTCTATCTATCTATCTATCTATCTATCTATCTATCTATCTATCTATCTATCTATCTATCTATCTATCATTATGAGGTGAGGTCCAGTTAACAGCTAAAACAGGTAGAAGTAATAACTACTTTTTACTTAAGTAAATGTCAGAGCCAAGACTTCTTTACTTTCACTTGAGTAAAAAAGTATTATCAGTACTTCAACCTTTACCCGAGTATTTTAAAACATGAGTATCTGTACTTCTACTTAAGTAAACGATGTGTGTACATACAAAGTATTGTGTCGTCTTTAACACTCCAGCACAGTAGATGGCAGTATGGACTCCTTTAGGTTATTGGCAATCCTTAAATAAAATCACGAAGCAGGACGACTGAAGTCTTGTTTAATGTTTTTGCTGTCAGTGAGCATGCAGTTTGTTTAGACAAAATGTTGCCCGAAGAAAAAAAGTGCGAGATCTTAATGCTTCATTATTAATCAAGCCAGTGTCTGGTTCAATTGCATCTTCAATTGCAGTGTCTGGTTCAATTGCATCTTCTAGCCAGGAGTGTACAGTTTGAAGTCTGCCCGAAAACAAGTGAGATATGCACAATTCTTCCTACACTATTGTTGCTACAGCGTTCGTCTTTGAATTTGGATGTGTGCATAGTCTCTATAAAAGCCAAAGCTAAATGCTGCATGTATTTAAAATGTCACCCTGTGATTTGTCATTGTTGTCTTAGTCGCTATTGTCTTATCTAGCGTTAGCAATTTCAATATTTCATCGATATTCTTTTGGCCGCCTTATGTAATTATTTGAATCTTGGGTGGTGTGTATTCGGGTTGCTACCTCCATCACTGAGTTAAGTGTGCGTATAAAATTTAAACGCTAAAGTTTCCAAGTTTACACGGACAGTTACTCTTTAATGTCCCTTACACTTTTTAAAAAGGAAATATACAGAACATTATTTGTAAGCGTTTTAAAATTTTTGTGACAAGAATGGAAAACTTTAAGGAACAACAAAAATACTGTATCATTACTGTTGTGCTTTTTGCTTAAGCTTGCTGCCATCTATTTAATAACTGTTCACTTTTCCTGATAGGTATCATAGTGGCAGCAGGCTGCGAAGGTCAGTTCAGACTTTCTCTAGCCAAACACAAATTCCATCACATCCTGCAGAATATTCAGACATTCTCCATACAACTGTAAGATAGTGGTCAAATAACCTGGATTTTTACTAATCAAATAGGTAAGAGCTTTCCATTGGCTAATTATGACAGTGATTAATGAATTACAGCTCGCACCAAGATAAAGATAATGGCACCCTAATTGATGCAGGAAGTAGCTTCTTATCTCAAACAACCATGTCAGAAGATGTATCTTGTCTTTGTGGGGAAAAATGTTTACTCTGTTTCTTAGAGTAACTAGTCTTTGTGTTTAATTGTTGGCCTCCATCAAGCAAAGAAAACGACTAAGGAATTGCTGAAACTAATAAAATTGGATTAATAACTGTCTAACACATTAATTAAACCTGTTAGAATTGTGGTGAACCATAATCTTAAGAGAAGTGTAGTCAGAAAAAAAATCTTGAATGACCGTAATCAGAGATCATTCAAATGCTTAGTTAAAAAAAAAACATTTAACAGTGTAAAGAAAAGCATTTCCACACTTGCAATGCAGAGATAATATAGGTAACGAAGCAAGAAAATAGCTGTTTAGCCTTTTTTTTGTTAGATCAGAAAAAGGCTTCAATTTTCTAGGTTATATGTAGATTGGACACTGAAGCTATGTAAAAAGGTCACTTGGGCTGATTATTCCAGATTTACTGGTGAAAAAGTGTCAGAATGGATTGAACACAGAGTTCAAACAAAAGGTGCCATGTTCTCAAATGTACATATCAGGACATGAATGATAAAAATATCCTCTAATGGTCACTTTGTAATCTAAAACATGTGATGAAATATGATTGGAATAATTGTGCAAATTTGTAAATCCAGTAATATTTAAAGTAAATGTTTTATTAAACAAAAAAAATGAAAACAAAGGGAAAAAGTGAAAAAACCAAATCTCAAGCATCTTTGGTACTTTTTTTTTTACGTGGTTTAGCGTATTAAGAGTTATCGGATAAGAAGTACTTTTTCTATATTAAGGAGCACCACTAAATATTTAAGAGAAAATAGGACAAGTCTCTTAAAATTAACAAGTGTTTTGTATGCTTTTTAGAATAATAAAAATTTTATTGCAAAAACTAAACCCATTTAGTGCAATTTTAATTGTTCATTTCAGATTATTCTTATTTAAAAAAAAAAAAAAAAAAAAGGTAAACGCACTATATGGTGTATTTCTTTGTTTTAGTTTGAAATTATTTCAAACTTTGGAAACTTTGTCGTTTTCTTTGGCCTGAATCTATGGAAGCCCCACATTAAAAAAAACTTTTCTTCTTCACAATTCTGGCTTTATTTCTAGTAATTCCGACTTTATTTCTCGTAAACATTTCTGGTGCATCCACCGGTAACTGCGTTGCTGGCCATTTCATGTGTAAAGCTTTCTGGCACTACAGAGGGGTAACTCGGACTTGGGCTTTTTTTTTATGTTGCGATAATGGGCTTCCATATGAATCTTCTCCTCGCCCCTCGCTGTTTTATTTTTGTTCCTCCATTTTTTATTTTATTTTGCAGTGTCTTCTGTGTTTACCTGTCCAGAGTGCTCCGGAGTTTAGCGGGTGGTGCATAAGTAATAATAGTATGTGGGGAAACGCAATGCTCTGTGTGTAGTTAAATGGGCTAAACAAAGCATCGAGGCAAGTAATTTTATTATTTTTTTGTATTCGAATTACTCAAGTTACTTGAGGAATCGTTTCAGCCCTAGTGCAGTGTACAGTCAGGGTATCACTGCATCTGTATTTTGGATCCTTTGCAATATGAAACACCATTGCATGTGTAATTTCTTGACTCTAGGGCACCTTTTTATTGTATGGAATGGTGTTGGAAAATGACACCTGAATGAGATCTGAAGTTTTCAGTTTTAGGGAGAAGATGATGTCTGCTCCTAGACTTGTTTTCATCTCACTTTCTATGTACTATACATTCAGCTCTGTGTTTCTGTTGCAAATCCTGAAATAAAAGAGTGGTGCTGCAGTTATCAGTTAATAACAACTTTTGCTATATTTAGCAAATTACATAAGTTTGTTTAATTTCTGACCTCTCAAATTCTAACCATTTCCAAGCCACTAAAGAAACCTTAGTACTTTTTATCTGTACAATGTGAACTTGATGTGAAGATAAATTCTGGTATGTATTTAGCAGTGCATTTGGTTCCTGGGCCTTCAGTGTGGACTTACCCGACTTAATCCACCTCTTAATACCACCACTATCACGTCGCAATTCTAGAAACCATCAATACTATACAAAAACGCAATATAACAATGCGTGGCATTAGAGAGAGAGAGAGGCTTTTCACATATGAATACTATGTTACTAAAGCAAGCTCCAAACCTCTACACTACAACGGCAATTGTGCCACCCACATCATCTGGAGCAATTCAGAATCAATATTTGTCTAATAACATGACAAAAACAATTTAAAATGTAAATAAAATTCAACCTACTCACTAGAGATGCATAGTCATAATGTGCACTGCTCCTCAGAGGCTGTGGACTCAGTGGTACCGTTCGTATTCACTGGTCTGGAATTGTGACAAATGATTCGCATTTTCTGTTGACAGTCCGAGTGAGAGGCAGGTCAAACATCAGAGGAACCTCATCCATATTTATGATGTGGTGCG
Organism: Silurus aristotelis; assembly: GCF_946808225.1. Classification (NCBI taxonomy): domain Eukaryota; kingdom Metazoa; phylum Chordata; class Actinopteri; order Siluriformes; family Siluridae; genus Silurus; species Silurus aristotelis. Next base: position 12,223,162 of record NC_139587.1, on the reverse strand, counting down.
ACCCAAATATATATGTATGTATGTATGTGTGTGTGTGTGTGTGTGTGTGTGTGTGTGTATATATATATATATATATATATATATATATATATATATATATAATATTAAGAATTTCATTGGTTCACCTTAACCCGTTCGGCATATTTCATTGGTTTAATGTTATAGGGCTCAGGTTTTTGGCTTGAAGCTTGTGAAACCGAAAAACCCCCCGGAAAAATCCATAAATTAGCCGCTTCATTGTTTAAGCCGCGGGGTTTAAAGCATGTCATGATGCCTCGGTCACATGTCTTACCTCCATCCGCTACCTTCTTAAAAGGACAGCTCCGGCCGCTAACACATAATACATTACTGCTAAATTCAAACCCCCAAGCTAGCAAAATGAACAAAAAACAACACAGGAGATTCACGTTTAGTTTTTATGCTGGTTGTATTATTTTATTATGTTGCATTTATCCGCCACACCTTAAAGGCCGGTCTGTGAAAATATTGTCCGATATAAAACCGGTCTGTGAAAATATTGTCCGACATTAAACCGGTCTGTGAAAATATTGTCCAACCTACCAAAAGTAAACCTATCTGCTTCAAATGCAGAGAAACAAAACATAAAATAGCCTGTACAAGACCATCGAAATGCAGCATCTGTTTGGGAGCCCACCCAGCTTCATCGAAAGATTACCTGGTCTGGATCAAAAAAAAAGAGATGCATAGAGTAAAATGCACTGAAAGAGTGAGCTATATAGAAGCGTGTAAAATGGTCGATAAGTCACCACCCTAAGGAAATCGTATGCATATGTAACAAAACCCACCATGAACACCATTGACTGTCAGACAGACCTAACTTGGGTGAAAAACAAAACACCACAACAATTTGGCAAAAGTTACCTAAAAATGAGACTCCAAGCACCAAATGCTCAGTAATAGCAAACCAGCCAAAAAAAACCTGAAGATGAGGATATAGGTTAGATTAAATTCAACTTTGTCATTGTAAAAGGTACATGTACAGTACAGAGCCAATTAAATGCAGTTGCAGCATCTAACCAGAAGTGCCTATTTACAATAAATAACATTTAAGATAAATAGGGTATGAGGTCTATATATACAGTGATGAGGGTGATTAATGTACAGAAGGTGCACTAGGTAATAATATGTGGTATATTTACTAATATTCAATATACTGTGAAAAGATTATGCATAGATAGACAGAAGATAATACACTCAATAGCATGATATAGTAATGTAAAAGTATGAATGCATGTATAATACAGTATATACAGTATAAATATGGATGGATTGTAAAGTAGTGCAAATGTGAGTTATGGATGGTGCAAAAAAAAATTGTAGTGGATAAGGAGTGCAAAATACACAGAAAGTGACAATGCAGTATTGAATTAGCTGTTCAGTGCAGTAACAGCCACAGGGGAAAAAGCTACACTTCATACTGTTTGTGTGGGAGAAGGTTGAATAATCCATGGTTTGGGTGCGGGGTTTTTTTTATACTGTGCCTCACCCTTTGCAGACACAGCTCATTTGTAAATATTCTTCAGAGTGGCTGATTATTCATTAGTCAGTTTTCACCACCCTCTGGTGGACTTTACGGTTTGAAGCAGTGCAGCTGCTGTACTACACTGAGATGCAGTTAGTGAGGATGCTCAGTATCCTGTAGCACAGATGGGACTTTTTAAGTTTCCTCAAAAAAAAAACAGGCATTGTTGTGCCTTTATGATCAGAATAGGAGAGTTCAGAGACCAGGTGAGATTCTCAGAGATGTGGACTCCAAGGAACTTAAAGCTGGGTACACGCTAACAGCAGCTCCATTGAGGTGAATGGGCGCATGAGGGTGTTTGCTGGCTTGTCTAATATCCACAATGACCTCTTGTCTTCTTGGTGTTGAGTTCCAGGTTATTGTTCTCACACCATGCTACTAGGTGCTGGATCTCCTCCCTGTAAGCCGTCTCATTGTTACCTCTGTTTAGGACACCATGGTGTCATCTGCAAACTTAACAATGCTGTTTGAGGCATAGGGAGGTATGCAGTCATAGGTGAAAAGGGAGTATAGAAAAGGAGACACATCCCTGAGGAACCCCAGTGCTCAGGGTAAGACTGGAGGAGGTGCGGTGTTCAGTAGGACAGAACAGCTTCAAGATTAGCTTAGAAGTGGCTTACGGTGTTAAAAGCTGAGATTAAATCAACAAACAACATCCTGGCATAAGTGTTGGGGTTGTCCAGATGAGTCAGGGCAAAATAAAGTACAGTGGAAATGGCATCCTCAGTTGACCTATTCGGGCGATAGGAAAATTGGTATGGGTCCAGAGTGGGTCACCGACAGGCTTTAAGATGAGTAAGGACCAGTCTTTCTAAGCACTTTGTGATGACGGGCCTGAGTGCGACGGGACGGGAAATCACTAAGTTCTGTTGCAGCGGAGTGCTTTGGCACTGGCACAATGGATATACCAACTGAGTGCAATTAAAGCCCAAAAGAAAAATGCATTTAACAAAAATTAATACAGAAAGGAGATCTCAAATGAAAAAAACAACCAAAGGACATTGCAATGGCAGAATATCCAACCTTTTACAGTTGCAGCTTATCCCATAAATGTACAAATAAATTACATTTATTTATTTTTCCAACCTGATAATGAACTTTAATATTATCCAGTGGAACTGTCGTGGAATTTATGTTAATTGGCTGAGAACTACAACACTTAAAAGCTACCTTTAACCCATTTTGCCATCAGGAAACCTGCCTAGCTCCAGACATCCACTTTATAAACTTTAATGTGCCTAGTCGAAATACACAACGTCCTTTAGATGGGTCCGTTATACTGAAAGAAAGGACATAATCCATAATGCCATAGATCTTACTATTTGCAAGCCGGGAATATATACTACTGGACTTCACGTGGAAAATGTGGGATGACCTGTGTGGGAGTGATCACTTCCCTCTGATAATAAAGTCTACAGAAGTAAAACAAGAAAAAAAACAAGAAAATGGCTATTAAAGAAAGTCAAATGGCATGTCTTCCAGTCACTATGCCATAAGAGGTTAAACATACAAACCCAAAGAAGCCAAGCCAATCAAGAGTTTCATCGATTCCCTTATTGAAATAGCGGAACAAACAGTCCCAAAAAACATTAACAAAGCCATACTGCAACGCTAAACCATGGTTTAATGAAAATTGCAAACAAGCTAAAAAAAAAAGATGGAAAGGATATTTAACAAACATTCTACAACAGAAAACATAACCAGACTGAAATTTAACAGGGCAAGGAAGGCAAGATACAAATACAAAATATAAAGAATCAAACCTCTACTAACCACCAAACAAGAGATTGCTGACAAAGTAGCAGAGACATTTGAGAGAAACTCTTCTGTGGAAAACTGCCAAACTAATATGAACTAAACAAGAACAATTGACCCTTACATTTCTTTCATTTGAAATTGAAGCATATAACCAGCTGTTTACAATAGAAGAACTTTTAAAAGCTTTAAACTGCTTAAACTATATATACAGTGGTGTAAAAGTGTTTTCCGATTTCTTACTTTTTTGCATGTTTGTCCCACTTTAATGTTTCAGATCATGAAACTAATTTAAATATTAGTAAAAGATAATACAAGTGAACACAACATGCAGTGCCACCCCCAGGCCTGATTACTGCCACACTTGTTCACAATCAAAAAATATCTTAAATAAGACCTGCCTGACAAAGTGAAGTAGACCAAAAGCTAGACATCATGCCAAGATCCGAAGAAATTCAGAAACAAATGAAAAAGAAAGTAATTGAGATTAATCAGTCTGGTAAGGGTTATAAAGCCATTTCTAAAGCTTTCGGACTCCAGCGAACCACCGTGAGAGCCATTATTCACAAATGGCAAAAATATGGAACAGTGGAGAACCTTTCCAGGAGTGGCCAGCCGACCAACATTACCCCAACAGCACAGCGACGACTCATCTAAGAGGTCACAAAAGACCCCACAACAACATCTAAAGAACTGCAGGCCTCACTTGCCCCAGTTAGGGTCATTGTTCATGACCACCATAAGAAAGAGTCTGGGCAAAAATCGTCCAAGACGAAAACCGCTGCTGAGCAAAAAGAACATAAAGGCTTGTCTCAGTATTACCAGAAAACATCTTGGTGATCCCCAAGACTTTTGGGAAAATACTCTGTGGACTGAAGACACAAAAGTTTAACATTTTGGAAGGTGTGTGTCCCATTATTTCTGAAATAAAAGTAACATCCCATTTCAGAAAAAGAACATCATACAGTAAAATATGGTGGTTGTAGTGTGATGGTCTGGGGCTGTTTTGCTGCTTCAGGACCTGGAAGACGTGCTGTGATGAATAGAACCATGAATTCTGCTGTTTGCCAAAAAATTCTGAAGGAGAATGTCCGGCCATCTGTTTGTGACCTCAAGCTAAAGCGAACTTGAGTTCTGCAGCAGGACAATGATCCAAAACACACCAGCAAGTCCACCTTTCAATAGCTGAAGAAAAACAAAATGACGACTTTGGAGTGGCCTAGTCAAAGTCCTGACCTGAATCCTTTTGAGATGCTGTGGCATGACCTTAAAAAGGCGGGTTAGGGTTAGGGCGGCCCAACCAGTTATTTCGTTTTCCTTCAATAATATAAACCTTCATTTAAAAACTGCATGTTGTGTTCACTTGTGTTGTCTTTTACTAAAATTTTAATTAGTTTTTTAACAAACAAAACGATAAGAAATCAGGAAGGGGGCATAAACTTTTTCACACCACTGTAGCTTATGTGGACACAGCATTGAAATAAGGCATCCTAAAAGACTTGTACTAAATGGGCTTTAATTTTTATTTCAATTCATTGCCAACTTCTTATCCAAAAGATGTTTTCGTGTCCTTGTTGGAAACACCCTGTCTAACCTGCACACACAAGAATTAAGTGTGCCTCAAGGAAGCATTCTGTCAATTACCCTTTTTAGCATAAACATTTACAGCATTGCAAACGTAATCAGACCCGACATATTTTGCAGTCTCCATGTTAATGAAAAAGTTAACATTATAAAAGTACTGTCCAAAATAAGATTGGGCACAGACCATGCTATCCTGTTGAGACTATACAACGGAAGTGTAGTCTATAGTGTAGCCAGGAAATCCTATACCAAAACATTGTACACACTGCACCACCTAGGACTAAGGCTCTCTCTTGGAGCATTCAGGACATCACTAGTTCAAAGTTTATACATTGAAGCAAGAGAACAATCTCTCAAACAGGCGTTTAAAATTGGCCTTGCGAAATCGAAATCAGATTCTAATTTGACTGTCAAATTATCTGCTAATCCTAGAGATTCACATACTTTCACAAATATGTAATATTAGATTTATTATAATTATTATATAATAAGTATATAAATACAAGAATGCTTTTGTCCCATTTATTTGGTTTTGTTTACTTCTCTAATTATTGTGTAAAAAAGCTGATGTTTTGGCACTTATTTATCGGGAAATTAAATTTGAAAGGTTTTACAAACTTTCAAGCACCACCATATACAATAAAATTTGTGCCACTGTCTAAATAATTATTATACTGATTGTGCCATTCTTGATTCTTAATTTTTTATTTTTTTTACTTTATTTTAGAAAACGTAACAGATTTGTATATGTTAAGAGGCTTCCCATTGATGGATTAAGTGGCTTGTCATTTTTGACTGACTACAGGACTATCCAGGACATGATGGGCCCTAGGAGAAAATCCACTAAGACAAGTGTTGTGGGAGGAACAAATTTTACTTTGCCAAAAGAAGAATCAAAAGATTACATAAATGAGCTTTCACATGAGGTGCTCTGCCATATATTCCGGTTAGTAGTGTGTGTGTGTGTGTGTGTGTGTGTGTGTGTGTGTGTGTGTGTGTGTGTGTGTGTGTGTGTGTGTGTGTGTGTGTGTGTATATATATATATATATATATATATATATATATATATATATATATATATATATATATATATATATATATATATATTTATTATAATTAGGGATGTAACGGTACTGGTAGAGGGCTTGGTACAGGGCTTTTAGTTTGGTACTGCATTTTACATGCCTTTCTTAACGTGCGGAACTTAGTTGAACATTGAAATCAAAAGTTAAATGTGCATGTTCACAAATAAAAAAAAAAATACACTTTGTGAATAAAAAAATGACAAGCAATTTTGTTTCTAATTTCTTCCCCCTAACCGTACCGAAATTGAACTGAACCGTGATTTAAAAACTGAGGTATGTATCGAATCGTGAATTTTGTGTATCGTTACACCCCGAGAGTGTGTGCGTGCGTGCGTGCGCGCGCGTGTGTGTGTATGTGTATATATGTATGTATATATATATATATAAAAAAAATATGCCCAAGTGTATTAAAAACCTGCAAAGTATTAATTTAAGGCACATTTAGAACAGATAAAAATGTGTGATTGAGTTGCAATAAAATATTTTAATCGATTGAAATGATACATTTTTATAAAAAAAAAGTGTGTGTATATTTGTGTGTGTGTGTGATTTTGTTAGTTTAGTCTAGAATGGTAGGGTTATTTTAACAGAGAGACAGAATATATAAAAGACAAACATTAAAAAAAACATTAAAGAAAGGTAATAAAATAATTTGTATTTAATCGAGTAAAATAAGTGACTCCCTCAGACCCAAATTAGTCCTGCCCCTTTAGCGAAGTGCTCCTAATGTTAACTCATTATGTGAACACAAAACAACAGTCACAGAATCAACCTCTTCCAGTCAAACCTCTCCACCATTATGGGTAAGACCAAAGAGCTGTTAAAGGATGTCAAGGACAAGATTGTAGACATGCACAAGGCTGGAATGGGCTACAAGACCATCAGATTTTTGCTTTGGCTGTATGTTTTGAGTTGATGCTAAAGAGCTACATTTTTGTCTCACCTGACCATATCACATTCTCCTAAGCTTTCTCTGAATCATTCAGGTGTTCATTGGCAAACTTCAGACGGGTGTTACAGATGGTTTTCTTGGTGACTGTGGTTCCAGCTCCCTTGAGATCATTAACCAGCTCCTCCCTTGTAATTCTGGGCTGATCCCTTACCTTTCTCTGAATCATCCTTACCTCATGAGGTGAGAATTTGCATGGTGCTCCAAAGTAAGCGCGATTTTTGGATTATCACGTCAACAGTGTGGTCTCTTTCTCACCAAGCTTCTTGTAGCCCATTCCAGCCTTCTTGTCCCTGACGTTCTCTGACAGCTCTTTGGTCTTACCCATAGTGGTGGAGAGGTTTGAAAGTAAGAGGTATATTCTGTGACTGGTGTCTTTTATACACATTATGAGTTGATATTAGGAGTTTCTAAAGGGACAGGACTAATTTGAGTGTGTGGGAATCTTACTGGTTGGTAGGGGATTAAATACTTATTTCACTCGATCAAATACAAATTAATTTAGATATAATATTAATTTATAATTTTTTTCAGGATTTTTTATACTTTTTTTCTTTTAAAATTAATAAAAATTATACAGCTTTAGTCAATTTCAAAACCATCTTTCTTATTGTAAAGAATGGCCATTCATTATAGAGCCTGGAGCAAATAGGAAATAAAAATTTATTACATATTGCATGTTTCATTCAGTCTAATCTAAAAAAGGACATTTCTCTTCTTTTAAGCTATCTGCCTATGCCTGACATTATGTGCATGGAATGTTTGTCACGAAAGCTACAAGAGGCAGTGACACTGTATTTGCGGGTGGTCAAAATGGTTGACTTGTGTGCCAGCCGGTGGTGGGAGTACATGCCTTCAGGTTAGTAGAGATTATGTCTTCAATGGGTAATAACTATTCTTGTGTTTTCTAATGATTTTTGTGGATCATTTAATTAACATGGGGTTTGTGTGTATTTCTTGCATGGCTCCCAGTAGATGCAGCAGTCTTAGTGTCCAGGGTATTATTGTTAGATCACTGATGATACCATTGCCATCCTTGATCAGAAATTCTGTAATTAGCCCAGCTCTCTAATTAAGCAGTTTTTTACTATTTTATATCTAATAGTGGGAATTTGGCAGCATGTTCTTTTGACGTTTCAATTGTGGCAATTATGGCAAAGTGGCATAAACTTTAATTATCCAGGTAAAGGCACATCCATTCCTTTTTCCCTTCAGGCTGGTCAGTAACTAGGTAGGAATTAGCAATGACTAAAATAAGGCGTACCTGCATAAGGTTTTTTGGGGTTTTTTGTGCGCCAGAATTGGTCCCTTTTATGAGCATATTTTTGTAACTTTTCCATGACCGTCTGACATGATTTTACAGATTTTAAAGCATGTTTAAAATTAGATATTAAACAACCCAAAAAATGAACCCAGTTGTAAAATGGCTATTGGTATGTGCATTTCACATAGGGTTTACAGACATGAATTTTCTCACTCTTCTAAAGAAGATGCCTGATTTGGAGCAGTTGTATGGTTTACACCCACGTTATTTAGAGCGGAGAAGGGTTAGGGGATATGAAGCTTTCAGTATTCCTGGTGTTTTGGAGGCTCTTCAGGCTTGTCCCAGTCTTTTGGTAAGTGAAATTCATGCAAGTAAATGAAAATGATTTTACCCCCATTACTTTTTTTATTGCTCATGTTAACTTTTTAAAGGGTGTGGAAACATCTCATTTGGAGCTGGTAGAAGCAATATGGAACTACATGCCTCAGGTTCACATCCTTGGAAAGTTCAGGAACCGCAATGGGGCATTTCCAATTCCCCCAGAAAACAAACTTACAATTCCAGCTGCAGCTAAAATTCAGACCCTTCATCTTGTTGGTAGGCTTAATACTCTTACAATGTCACTGTATTGTATTTAAATGGTTTAACAAGCATTGTTAGCGCATTGAAACATACTTAAAAAATAAGTGATTTTATGAATGTCTAAAATCATTTCATTCCTCAGGAGTCAATGTCCCAGAAATTCCTTGTGTGTCCATGCTCAGGCATTTGTATCTGAAGTGGGTTCGTCTCACAAAACCTCAGCCATTCAAAGATTTTTTGTGTGTGAGCCTGCGCACGTTTGTCATGAGAAACTGTGCTGGTCCCACCAACTCCTTGAAGTATGTACCACTGGTGACAGGTTTGGCCTCTGCACGCAACCTGGAGCAGCTAGAACTTGTAAGGGTTCCTTTCTTAGGAGGACTAATACAACATGTGGTGGAGGACAGCTGGAGGTCAGGTGAGGACAACTGGCTATTAGTGCTTCTGTCTGTTTTCCTCATAGTTGTTGTTAAAGCAGTTAAAAAAAATTTTTTTTTGTCAATTAGTGCATATATAAAGTATAGTGATTTTGTTCTAAGGTATCACCACAGCATATTATAGCACTGTGTACTTAATCCAGTAAACAACTGGAATACACTGAAATACAAATAATACAGACAGATACTTGATGAGCTTATCAAAAAAGAAAAGTGGATTGTGAGCGCCAAGTGTTTAATACGGAGTGGAAAACAAAATATTTTTTTCAATATCAGTCGTCACTTTGCTACTAAGCATGCCAACTACGCTAGCAAGCAGTCTACGCAGAACCGGGCAGCTACGGCTCAGAGGTTGGCAGCCAATTTACAGACTCAGCAAAATTCTTTTCACCAACAAACAGTGATTCAAGAGTCAAGTACCAAGGCAAGTTTTCAGCTGGCATTCAAATTAGCAAAAGCTAGCAAGCCTTTCTCTGAAAGCGAGTTTTTAAAAGAATGCATGGTAGAGAGGGCAGGTGTCTTGTGTCCGGAGCTCTTTATTGATTTTGATCTTTTGGCACTTGATTAAAATGAATGTGAGTTTTTCTGCTGTGTTTATTCAACTGAAATTTTATAAATTAATTATAATTCAATTAATGGAATTTGAAAAAAGAAATTGCCTTGCATATTCATGCTTTGCTACATGTTACAGGCTAAATCTCTAATGTAATATATATAATATCTATATCCTGGCCCAGCTCCTTTGTCAAATTTTAGAACCCATTGTGGCCCGTGAGTTAAAAAGTTTGCCCATTCCTGTCCTAAAATGTGTGCTTGACAGCATGTGCTCAGCTTTTTATAAACCTCTGGGTCAAGTTAACATCTCAACAAATATTTTAATGAAAACAGCCTTCCTCCGGGCCCTTGAATGATGGGATCTTAAGTCATTGGTGACTGTGGTGGAGCTGGCCTACCTGCTATGATGGGACACACTGACCTGTAGCTGGTCTTGTTCAGATGGCTATAAGCAGATGATCCCCCTCTCATTTTAAGTCTAAAAGATGTGGCATCCATGATTAGTAAAAAGGATTACAATATTTTGCCCCTAATAAACTCCAGCTGGAAAAAATAAACTACTTTCAAAATTAAAAAATACATTTGCCTTAATATTAACTTATTTGCCTTAACATTTCATTGATGCCTTAATAATTTAAATGTTGGAAACAGAAATATTAATCAAAAATCTTTTCAACTATATAAAAGCAGAACCTTAAGCAGGCTGATACTCAGGTGTGTCTGTATCATGCCAAGAAAAAAGTAATTTACCCATGACCACAGATAAGCAACTATTACTGTTTATCAGTCTAGAAAGGATCATTAGGCAATCTAACAATACGAAAATGCCTTCAAGGCAATTGACAGTCTTTCCCAGAGTGGATGTTCCATTAAATTAGTCTAAGATCAGAATGTTTAATAATGAGACCAAAAAAAAACCCAGACAGGCCTTTTTATTTGAATTGATTATTTACTTTAATTCTTAGTCGGAACAAAGACTAAAAAAAAAAAGTATTCAGACCTCCTTAAATTTTTCACTCTTTGTTATATTGGAGCCATTTGCTAAAATCATTTAAGTAAGTTGTACACATAGCACCCCATATTGACAGAAAAACCCAGAATTGTTGACATTTTTGCAGATTTATTAAAAAAGAAAAACTGATATCAAATGGTCATTTTTAAAAATAATTCCATTGAAGCATGGTTGAAAAGCAATGTTTAACTTTCATTGGTTAACATTCATAGAATTTTTATTTATTATTACTTTTGTCAGATTAAAGTTTTTTCTGTGACCATTGTGAGTTTTTCTTTCATTGACCGAAGGGTACCCACAATTTTGTCCACGTTTGTATATATGAAATACTAGGCAGGATATATGAGGGGTATGGGACACCATACCAATCTGCAGAAAGCTGTGAGGGATGCATGAAGCCTTAGATTTCCTTCATTTAACTGTTCTGTTCCATTTCATTATGTGCAGTATCTGAAATGAGCCAGATTGCATATCAGACATCCTCTTGTAGTTTTAATTTAAGTTGTCTAAAGTTAGCTAATGATTTTGTCTGGTTCCTTATGAATTCAAACATTTCTGCAGCTCATGGTTAAAATGGTTAAATTAGTGCTTCATCCAACATCTGTAGCCATTCCATTCATAGTTTGCAGAATGTTAACCCTCTCTCTAATATTTCTATAATTAATTTCTATAATATGATTTGTGTTATAGGAGGATTTCGTAATTTGCACACTATTGTATTTGGTGCCTGTAAGAATGCTCTTGAAGTGGACTTAGGCTACCTCATTATTACTGCTGCACATGGGTAAGAGTAGTCAGACTTTCATGAAAATCTGCTTAAAATCTTTTAACAAAATGTAATAAATTATTTATATATATATTTTTGTCGGACTTCAGATTGCATGAAGTTCGTATCCAGCCTTCCCTAACCAAAGATGGAGTCTTTTCAGCACTGAAAATGGCCGAACTTGAGTTTCCACAATTTGAGACTTTGCATCTTGGATATGTTGATGAATTCCTTTTACAGTGTAAGTATGAAACAGCCTATTGTATGCAAAAATCTATTGTGTTAAATTTATTAAATTTGTAAGTCTGTTGATTGCCATGATTTACATGTATTCTGATAATTCATTAATAGGACAATTATGAATTATTGTGAAAAAAGAGAAGAAATGAGAATTGACAGAAAAAAACAGTACCTGCAAACTTTTGGTGAGAGGTACAGACTTTAAATTACCCAGTTCTTTTTAGCCTGGGCCAAGATGACAGTCACCTTTTCAGGGGGAAAAAAAATTTACCATGAAAAATAATTATGAAAACATATGAAAAAATAAAATAGCCATGACTGATGATTGAAAGGCCAAAGGTGGTTGACCTTAAAACATTTATGCACTTGATTCTGAGAAAAGTTCATGATTAGCCCAGAATTTAACAGGAGGAGCTTGTTAATGATCTAAAGGGAGCTGGAACCACAGTCACCAAAACAACCATTGGTAACACACAGGTCTTTTTGCTCAAGAATGCACATGAACAGGCCCGTCTACTAAAGTTTGCCTGTGAACACCTAAATGATTTAGAGAAAGCTTAGAAGAATGTGATATGGTCAGATGAGACCAAAATTAAGCTCTTTGGCATCAACTTGACTCGCCATTTTTGGAGGCAGAGAAATGCAGAACACCATCCCCAAAAAAACTTTACCACATGAAGGTCGTGGATGGGTCTTCCAGCATGACAATGACCTAAAACATACAGCAAAAGCAACAATCTGACGGTCTTGTAGCCCATTCCAGCCTTGTGCAGGTCCACAATCTTGTCCCTGATGTCCTTTGACAGCACTTTGGTCTTACCCATGGTGGTGGAGAGGTTTGACTGCAAGAGGTTGATTCTGTGTCTGGTGCCTTTTATATACCTAACAAGTTGATATTAGGAGCACTTTCATAAAGAGACAGGACTAATTTGGTCTGTGGGAGTTAGAATTCTTGCTAATTAGGTATGGGATCAAATGCTTATTTTACTCGATTAAATACAAATTATTTTACAACCTTTCTTTAATATTTTTTTTAATGGATTTTTTTATATTCTGTCTCTCAATCTTAAAATAAACCTGCCATACAAATTCTAGACTGTAAATTTTATTGTAAGGGGGTAAACTCAAAATCAGCAGGGTATCAAATATTATTTTCTCCACTGTATTACTAATGCACTAGCAATTAACGATGTGTGCTGGTTAAATAACTTAATATTCTTTTACTTAGTAGTATGCCATTGACTCTTGGCTTAGATTCTTACACTATTTTTGTGCACAGTAGATCTTAACTGTTTAGATAATTGATGGTATTACCTACAGTGTAAATGTTATTGAATTTGACATCTCTTCGCTTCTGTACATTAAGATCCTGGCTGAGCTTGAGCATCCATCAGCCAACCAATGCGTCAAACAAAATTTACATACTGTATTTTGATCTACCGTATAAGTTTTATTAAATTTATTTTGTTTAGTTTAAGCCAAGCTTATGTTTAACTAGCTGAAGCACTAAGGTTAAAATTCTTGAGTAAGTAAAGACTATTCTAAGAAAAAAAAACATCAGAAAGAAAACATCAACACGTATGTTATAAATACTTTTGTCATGTATTGTTAAAAAAAATTGCAGTCATGTACATTGTATGCTAAGTGCAACCTTTATCTCTAACACGGACATGGGGACACAGAGACAAAGCTGACAAACACAAATGAAGATGTGCTTTACTAAATAAATATATTTACTTACTAGACTTAAAGGACCAGGACTGTGCATGAGTCCCAAACAGTGTTTGTCCTGTATTTGTAGGGCTATGTCAGAAAATGCTTATTGGCAGTATCCACAATGAGCTTGCACCTAATGATCAAATTAGGCTTCGCACATAGAACATAAAAGACCAGACATTTGTTCAGGTATTGCGGGATTAGACCATTCACTGATTTATAGGTCAGTGGTCATGTGACTGGCAGCCTGTGCAGTATGGATAATATAAGAGGTGATGTGATCATATATTTGATTTATTTTCAGGACTTTAGCTGCTGTTTGTTGAAATAACTGAAGCTTGTTATCTTGTGCAGTGAGACATTACATTAATCTACTCTAGCCATAACAGAAACATAAAATATTTGTTCTTTATTCTTATCTTAGCAATATTTCAATATGGGAAAATATATATTCTAGTGTTATTATCTACATGATTTGATACTGGAGTCAGTGCCACCAAGGACCTTTACTGCTGTACATGATGCAACTAAAAGACCATCCAGACATGACTCGTGTTAAGGGAAGAATTTATTATTTTTAGAAGAGGTTTGATTAGTTCTTGACTTATTCTTTTGAAGAACCATGTATGTAAGGGATTTAATACAGATGTTGCTTTTTTTAATGAGGAAATAATTGAAATTTTAAGTGGATTGAAACATTCTACTGGTTGATCTTATGTAGTTATATATAACTACGTCCCTAATTGCCAAAAAAAGGTGGAATGTGTAAATTAAGACATAAATCAGTGATTTGTAAATCTCAAACCCATATTTTATCCACAAAAACACATTAAATGTTTAAAGTGAGGAATATACTTTATGTAAAAAACATTTTTGAATTTGATGGGTTAAAAAAATGTTTGTACAGGGCCATGTTTACCAATGTGTAGCATCCCCTCTTCTTTTAAAAATAGTCTAAAAAGGCAACTTTTTTGGGATGTTTCTTTTCTACATAATCTGCAACCTTCTCCCACATTGCCAAAATTTCCTTGAGCTCTTTTGTATTAATGACCTCCGCCTCTGTCTCTTCTACCTTGGAACTAACGTCACCTAACGCCTCTGTATGCTGCTGCTCTTGTAGCTCCTTTAACTCCTCAGTTGTCAGTTCTTCGGAGTGCTCCTCAACAAGCTCTTTGATGTCTCTTTCATCCACCTCCAGACCCATAGTCTTTCCAATGGACACAATCTCTTCCTCCACTGGCTCTTCGGGTTTGAAACCTTCAAAGTCCCTTTCAGCCACAACTTCAGGCCACATCTTCTTCCATGCTGAGGTCAAGGTCCTTTTTGTAACCCCCTGCCAAGCAATATTGATGATTTTGAGGCCTACCGCGATATTAAATGTTTTTTCCAAAACTCTCGAAGGGTGAGGTTCGTACTGTCCGTCACCTCAAAGCAATGGCGGAACAGGTGCTTGGTATAGAGCTTCTTAAAATTGGATATTACCTGCTGGTCCATTGGCTGCAGGATAAGGGTGGTGTTCGGAGGAAGGTAGAGAAGCTTCACAAAATTATACTTGTCGAGTATTTCATCCTCGATGTGTGCTGGATGAGCAGGAGCATTGTCGAGGACGAGAAGCACTTGCATGGGCAGGTTGTTTTCTTGAAAATATTTCTTCACTAAAGGACCAAACACGAAGTTTACCCACTCGACAAAGAACTGCCTGGTGACCCAAACCTTAGGGTTTGCCCTCCACATAACCTGCAGTTTCTCCTTTATGATCTTGTGTGGTTTAAAGGCTCTGGGGTTTTCTGAATGGTATACGAGCAGCACACAGGGCGAGGGTCAACCTATCCTTTATAGGTTTGTGCCCTGACATCTTCTCCTCCTCTTCTGTTATGTATGTTCTCTTCGGCATCTTCTTTCTTCAAAAAAATCTTCTAGCCCTGTCTCGTCACAGTTGAAGACTTGCTGGGGGGCTGCCTCACCATGCCTAACAACGGAGTGAATGCTGGTCCTTTTCCGGAAATTGTCAAACCAGCCCGACTGGCTTTAAAAGAATCCTCGGTCGCGAAGATGTCTGGCGCTTACAAATTCTTATAACACCTTTGGCTGGCGTTATAACCTTAAGCGACTCCTTCTGCTTCAAAATTGTGCAAATCGTAGACGTTGAACGTTCGTACTGCTTGGCCGAGTCCTTTACTCGCATACCTTGTTCATGTTTCTAGATAATTTCACGCTTTAATTCAATGGACATCATCCTCCTCTTCTCAGCATGGTCACTAGAACTAGACATAGTTACAAGAAAGTTAGAAGAATAATTTCACACAAAACGCAAAGCACAAAGCAAGAAACCGCGTGCACAACAAATTGCAGTGTTTAGTGCTCACTACGGCATCTAGCAGCGGCGTCTTGAGCTCGTACCTCAATTTTTTGCTCACGTAACAAAGAATTGGCCGAGTGACGACTCGTACCTCGGAAAACTTGTACATTAATTCACTCGTAGGTCAAGGTACCACTATATCTTCTCAAGGGACAAAATAAAAAAATTAATTACTTGGATACATTTTTGAGTAATCAGCTAGTATATATTCATTGTCCTTTGAAAATAGCACAACATACAGACATTATTGTCAAAATAGCTGGTAACAAAAATGAGTACACCCTAAGAACTCTAACAGTACACTAAAATTTGGTGCTTTTAGTCCAATTCTTTCATACTGACCACTGAAGCCTAAACATGAACCCTCATGGCAAAGACTCACTGAGAATTAGGATTGTTGCTCTCCACAAAGGTGGCCTAGGCTATAAGAAGATCAGCAAAACCCTAAAACTAAGTTACAGTGCAGTGGCCAGGGTCATACAGAGGTTTTCCAGAATAGGTTCCACTAGAAACAGGCCTCGCAAGGGTCGATCAAAGTTGTTGAGTCCTTGTGCTGTGCTTCCGGTTTAATGAGTGCTGCCAGCATTGCTTTAGAGGTCGCAGAAGCAGAAGGTCCGATTGTCAGTGTTCAGACCATACTCCTCACACTGCAGCAAGTCAGTTTGCATGACCGTCGTCCCAAATGGAAGCCTCTTCTGAAGCTGCCTTACAAGAAATCCTGTAATCAACTTGCTGAAGACTTGGTTGGCTCAGATGGTGTCCAGCATGTGTGGTGAGGAGTACCAAGAAAATTGTGTTATGTCTACAATCAATTATAGTGGTGGTAGCATCATGGTCTAGGGCTACACGAGTGCTGCTGGTACTGTGGAGCTGTGGTTCATTGAGGGAAACATGGGTTCCAATATGTACTGTACTGTACATTCTGAAGCAGAACATGATGCCCTTCCATCAGAAACTGGGCCAAATGGCAGTTGTTCAACATTAAACACACCGCCAAGATGACAACATTTTTTGCTGAGGAAGCTGATGGTGAAGTTAATGGGGTGGCCATGTATGTCTTCAGACCAGAACCCTATTGTGTCTGTCATCCAGCTGCTCTGTGATGTCATTATGGCCGAGTGGAAGAAGATCCCAGCAACAACCTGTGCAGTTCTGGTGAGTTATTTTGGAGAAAAGTAAATCTGTACTGCTATACAAGCTGCAACTGGTATACAATTAACTTAAATATATTTGTTTTATTACTATAATATTGTCTCTTGAAAAGATATACCATAATGATTGCTGAAATGTGAGGGGTGTACTCACTTTTGTGATGTACTGCATCTCTTGAAACTAACAGTTGCTAGAGTTTTGGCAGAAGAATATTGTTTATTTGTGTCTGATATAGGATTCTAGCTGCTCAATCGTCCTGTGTATTCTTTGTTCTTCTTTGCAGATTAGTGAGATTACTGAACCTCTGATCATCTTTTGAGACTTTGCCTTTTTAAGATTTTTTTTTCCATACTCAGTCATGTTAGTGAGCTGTTAAAAGTTAACCTAATTAGTTTCAAAATTCCAGCTGTCTTTTTAATAACACTTACTTTTCCAGTCTTTTGTTGCCCCAATTACTTTCTTGAGATGTGTTCTATACCTTTCTTGAGATGTCTTTAAATGTATAATTAGCTAATTATTTCCTCAGTTTATACATTTTAAGTTTTCTATGTTCTATCGTGAATAAAAATAGGGGAGATGTGATATTTGCACATCAAAGCAATCCTATTTTTACATTTCACCCAGCGTCTCAACTTTTTTGGAATTGGAGTTGTATAATTCTGTATGTGATTGTATTTATATTTCTATCTGCAGGGTTTGGCTTTAAATGCATTTTTTCTGCATTTTTATTTGCCTAACATTTTCTAATTTATTATTGGAAAATTCAAGAAATCATCACTGATACATATTTATGGTGTCAATGTTGCTGCAATGCTCGTATTTTGATAAAATTTTCGTACAGTATTAAATAAATATACAAGATTATGTTTGACATCTTTTCATTAGGGTGGAGTTTGTTGAGCTAGCAGCATTAAGATTCTTTCTCTAGATCAGAAGGCTGAGTAGAAAGTCTTTTTATCTGAGTGAAAGCTTGTTGGCATGTTTCCATGCGCTGAATCAGTACTTTTTTTTTTTTTTTTTTTTTTGTGAGATCAGTCTGGTGACATCTGAATAAATAGGTACAAACCTACAATAATAGGTTTCTGAGACCAACCAGCCCCACAAAGTGTCTCTTGTCATGTTTGGTTGTTGATCTTTGACAGGCCTCAATCTTTTCAGTCATCAAATCAATTTGATGGTTGCACCTGCCCATGGCCCAAGTGGAAGCTCAAATACATCAGCAAGTGGAACCGCTGATAGTGCTTTTCAGGGCTATGACTGACCTGCTGCAAAATAGTTTTTTCTTCAGGTCTGCGTACTCCGGCATGCTGTCAACTGGATTCTGTTGCAGAGGAACAGCATTTGGCAGCAGGTGGAGCACACACTTCCAAGTCCAGCGAATCCCAAGCTTCAGCCACATGCTCTGCTTCTTTATTTCATGCAGACCCATCCTCTTGAGAGCGATGTGGTATGTGGCCATCAGGGCTGTGGCTGGGGTATATTTTTTCTCAAACACACTCCAGAGCACCTTCCTGGTCCTTCAGCTGGGCTTGGTACAGGACTGGAAGTGCTGCTCCTGCTTTTTATTGGCATTAAGGTGGCTCAGGGAAAGGAAAATGGGAGGCAAGTGACAGGGACCAAAAAAGAAACTGGATTAATGTTTCAGTTTAAATTGCATATTCACATAAAGCACCCTCTAACTGTCTAACGTCTAATTCCTGCTTTCAAAAGGACCTATTACATTCGGATTAATTCCTGCTGAATCTTGAATGGACATAACCGCTGTTCTCAGCTATAACTCACCGTAATCCTGATTATTAAAACTAGTGTTAGTCATTGAAAATTTACATGCTTTAATTAATGTTTTCAATAAACATAGTACATTCAATTCCTGATTAGTGATACCTTCATTTATTAGAAGTGTATTTACAGATTTTTTTATTTAATCAATTATATATATAGACGCAGTAAGAATACATTTCTTAAAAGGGTTATGGGACAAAATAATTCACCTGGTAGACCTAAAGTAATCAAATCAAATTTTATTTGTCACATACACATACATACAGAGTACGACATGCAGTGAAATGCTTTGTACGACTGTCCAGCATGAGGGAATAGGATGGGGAGAAGAAATAAAACAAAGGGGGGAAAAAAGCAGATATAGAGAATAAACTATGTAAAATATAAAAGATATAAAGATATTTATATATATAGGAAAAATTGTATATACAGGTTATGTTTATGGATACAAGGTATGCTAATGTACAGTAAACAGTAATCACATAAGGTGGTTGATGTGATTGTCCTTAAAGTGAACGTGTGCGGTATGGTGTGCTATAAAGTGAACGTGTGCAGTATGGTGTGCTATAAAGTGAACGTGTGCAGTATGGTGTGGTATAAAGTGTCCGTGTGCGGTGTGATGTGGTATAAAGTGCACTGTGCTGTGCAAGTCCACAGTTAAAGTAACTGTCCAGAGTTTAAAGTGTTGTATTGTGAAAAGAAAAGAAAAATATATGCAGAAGTGTGATGATGGAGAGAGTGACCAGCTTTTAGATCCAGCTTTTAGATCCTGGGTGTTTCCTGGTTTATACTCCGAATGGCCTGCGGGAAGAAGCTCCTCCTCATTCTCTCCCTGTTTGCTTTTAGGAAACAAGCGTTTCTCTGAGCGCAACAAACAAAAGTGTCCATTGTTGGGATGGCTGAGGTCCTTCATAATCTTGCTGGCTCTGGTCCGGCACCGCGTGCTGTAGATGTCCTGCAGGTCAGGGAGCTCGGTGCAGATTGTACGTTCATCTGAACGCACCACCCTCTGGAGGGCTCGCCTGTCCTGCATGGTGCGGTTCCCAAACCAGGAAGTGATGCTACCCGTCAAAATGCTCTCAGTGGTACAAGTGTAAAAAGTCTTTAGCACCTGAGAGAGTAGTTTAAAGTCTTTTAAGCATCTCCGATGGTACAGACGCTGCCGGGCCTTCTTTACCAGGGTGTTGGTGTGACAGGACCAAGACAGGTCCTGTGTGATGTGAACACCCAGGTACCGTAAACTGTCCACTCTCTCCACTGGGGTCCCGTTGATGTTTACCAGTTGGTATGACCGATCCTGCTTCGTGCTGAAGTCCACTATCAACTTCTTAGTCTTGCTGACGTTCAGGAGAAGGCTCCAGGTTTTTAACCTGCACTGAGACAGAGGATCTGAAGGGATGTCTGTGAAGACCCAGGCCGATCCTTGTCCCAAATTACGGCCCTTACTGATGCTGACTGCAGCCGAATAACCACAAGACGAAAGAAGGGCTTGAAGAACAAAAAATGTCTTTGAAACACTTAGAGCACCAAACATGGGACATTGAAAGATGGAAGAAAGTTTTCTTCTTAAATGAGAAAATATTTGATTGCTTTCAATTATACTGGCACGACAAGGAGATCCCACTGGAGATGTTTTCTACATGGCACAGTGGAGGAGGCTCCATCATGATGTGGGGTGCTTTTTCATTTAAAAATGGGAAAATGGAGCTTCAGGTTGTGCAGGTTATGTTTACATGTTGCAGCAGGCATCCTTCTTGACTGAGGGCCCTTGTCTGTATGGTAATGACTGAGTCAGGACAACACTGCAGTTCACACCGCCCGCCTGACAAAGTACTCCCTTCAGAACAATAACGTTGCACTTCTGGACCATCCTGCATGTTCCCCTGATATAAATCCCCTTTAGAGTGTTTGGGGATGGATGACAAGGGAAGTTTACAAAAACGGATGTCAGTTCCAGACTGTGGATGCCCTTCATAAAGATATCTTTACCACATGGAGCAACGTTCCCACCAGCCTCCTGAAAACAGTTCAAGCATGCCGAAACGCTTGTTTGAAGTTAACAACAAGAACAGTGGGGCTACTCACTAGTGAGTCCTTTTTTGACACTTTTTGTTCTGTTGTCAGTATTTTTGCGCCATGGTTTTAAACTTTTGATCAGCTGATGAACAGCCTGTTTGAGTTTAAATGCAGTTTCCAATAAATTGCCTATCTTTTTGTCTCTTGCTCCTTTTAGTTCTTTTGACATTTTGAAACAGTTGTTACAACCTGGTTATGATCCACCACCGCAAAAGGTGAATAATTGGAAGTATATATAAATACACACACGTGGAGATTCAAACATTTTGGGTTTCAGCAAACACATAGTTGTTTTCTCTCTTATGAAGAAAATTTGTGTGTTTGTGGATTGAATTCTGCAAGTATCAAATATAAAATAAAAAAATCTCCTACCCATTTAAGCTTTCAGTATTCTGTATACACTTTATCTTGAATGCCTACAAAAATGTACATCACTGTGGTGTTTCATGTGATGATATGGAAAAGATTTGCATTCCAAGAGTGATTTGATTGTTGTGTGTTGAAAGAATGTTAATTGCCCATCTGTTGGACATTGGTTGAATGACTTTAAGTTTGGTTTTAAGTTTCTTGAGAAATGTACATGGGTAGGAAAGAAAGCTTTTTAATTTAACAGCATATCTGAAAAATTTTTACTTTGAAGGGGTTTTGGAAAAGTTAAATTACAGCATGCCTAATTAATGTATAATGAGGAATATGGGACCCATTTTGGTATGTATGTGTGATAACTATTCAGCTAGTCTTTTGCCAACATTTGTCTTGAATTCATTCAAATTTATTCTTTCATAGGTAAATTGAGTCATACTGAGCTGGTCAAATATGGCCTTGCTGATGTAATAGAAAACCCAGGAATCATCACTGATGTTGGAATGAAGGCTGTTAATGAAGTGTTTCCCTCCATCAAATACCTTGTCATTTATAACTGTCCACATCTTCACAACCCACACAGCTGGATCACAGGTATTTCTTGAGTTATCATTTGTTTTTCAATTCAGTTTGTATTAAATGCAAGTAATGTTGTAATTTCTAATCAACTGTTAGTTCTCACTCTCCAGTGGTTAGTTCTCACTCCCCAGTGTTCTGTATTGTTTAAAGATTTATAATCACCCTCTTGATGTCACCCAAATGAGGATGTGTTCCCCTTTTGAGTCTGGTTGCTCTCAAGGTTTCTTCCTCATAACATCTAAGGCAGTTTTTCCTTGCCACATTCGCCATGGCTGCTCATCAGGATAAATGCACACCGTTCACCTTAACTCTTAAAATTCTGTAAAGCTGCTTTGAGACAATGTCTGTTGTGAAAAGCACTATAGAAATAAACTTGACTTGACTAATTTAACAAACAATATTGGTTTAATGTTGAAATTTGTTTTTGGCATAATATGGTTTTCTGTTTGTTTTAGCTTTGTTATTTGGCCAGCTGGTGAATCTATTTTGTTAAATTATAGTTCCTTTGTATATATCTGATATTTAAAAACTAATCTTAATGCCTTACAAACGGTCTCATAGCTGTTGTATAACTGGTAAAAAAATAGTTTGTTCCTGTACAATAATATTAAAAGACTTGTTCAAAACTTGCCTATAGAATTAACATTTAATTTAATTTAGGTCTGTAATGAATAAGCTGGATATTCATTATCCAAAGAAAGAAAGATATCCAAACTTTGAAATTTCAAACATGTATGGAATTATGTGCTAAGCAGAAAAGTGTTAAACAACCCATGATACTTTTTTATATTTTTATTTAGATTGTAAGTAGCTACATTTAGCTTTGATGACGGCTTTCTCTCATGAGATTCATGAGGTAGATACTTGAAATGTTTTTTAATTTGTGAGATTTCTTGCCTTTTAATGTGCTTTAGACCAACAGTTGTCAAGTGCAGAGGTAGGGTTGAGTACAGAGACAATATACCTACTAAAACTACAGTACAAATCCAAATTTCGACAAAAAACTAAAGGGAAAAGACAGTACATCATTACTTTAGTCAGTCAGTCCAAAAAATCTGAAAATGTTTTCTCAAGTGCAGTCTACAAAACCATCAAACACTATGATAAAACAGGCCTTTATGAGAATCAGAAAAGAAGGCCCAAGAGCAACTCCGGCTGTGGAAGATTTATTAGAATTACCAGAATCGGAAACTGCTGATTTACATACAATAGTGTGCAATGTTTTTAGGCAAGTGCTGTAAAGTAGGAATGCTTAAAAAAATTAAGCTTTATATTCATCAAATAAAAAATAGAATGTAAATTAACAGAAGAAAAATCTAATCTACATTTTGTGGGACCACCCATTGCCTGCAAAACAGCATCAAGTCTTCTAGGTACGCTTGCACATTTTTTGAAGGAACTTACAGGTAAGTTGTTCCAAACATCTTTGAGAATCTGCCACAGATCTCCTGTGGATCTTGACTGCTTGAAATCCTTTTCTAAATCTCTTCATGTAATCCCAGACAGACTCTATGTTTAGATCAGGACTTTGTGGGGCCAAACCTATTACTTCCAGGACTCCTTGTTGTTTAAGATCTTAATGGCTGTGTGTTTGGGGCCTGCTGCAGAATTGTATTGCATGATGGATAAGTATCTGCCTGCATTTATCAGCACTGAGGACACAATTAACCCTGACGAAATAATCAACTTTATTTTTGGAAATGCAGATCCTAACTTGCAAGGAACCTCAATCATGCTTCACTGTTACCTCCAGACAAAAATTTAAGCCAAAGGGTAGTCACAAAAACTATTGATCTATTTTGGATTTTTATTGTTTATTTACTTTCCATTTTGTTAGCTATAAAAAAAAAGCATTTTCACTTATTTTTAAAGCTTTTTTTCACAAGTGTCTAAAACCTTTGCACAGCATTGTACATGCTTCTTGGAGTTCAAGTGGCAGACATTTTTTTTATCCACTTTCAGAGGAGACTTCGTGAGTCTAGCCTTGATAGTCAAAACCAACAAAGAAACTATTAGTTTGGAATAACAAAAAGATTTTTGATCTAATAAACACAAGAAATGGACCTTAGATCAGTGAAAAAAATGTCCTTTGGTCTGATGAGTCCAAATTTAAGATTCTTGGTTGTAACCACCGGGTTTTTGTTAGACGTACAGAGGCTGAAAGATGGTACCTGAATGAGTGGTTCCCACTTAGAAGCATAGAGGAGGAGGTGTGATGGTGTGGGTGGCACTGTGGGTGATCACTGGAAAAAATTGAGGGCACATTTATCTAGCATGGATACTAGAGCATTTTGCAACATTTTGCAGTGACAGACCATTTTGCACTTACAACACAGAAAACAAGAAGAAGAGTGATAGGGTCCTCCATCAGATGACCTAGCCTCCACAATCACCTGGTCTAAATCCAGTTGAGATTTTGGGATGGGATAATGTGAAGAGGAGAGTGAATGTAAAGCAGCAAACAATATTTCTGGGAAAGCCTCAAAATTGTTGAAAAATTATTCCAGGTGACTACCTCATGAGGCTGACTGAGAGAATGTAAAGAGTGCAAAGCAATCAGCGAAGCAAAAAGTGGTTCCTTTAAAGGATTTAACAATCAACATTGTCCCAAAGCAGGTTTACACATGATGTTATGATGTTTTAATTTAAGTGTCCATAATTTTATCCCTATTGTGCGAAGCTAGTGGGAAGGAAAACCACCATGAGATGGTATAAGGATGAAACCTTGAGAGGATCCAGAATCAAACAGGAACTCATTCTCACCTGTGTGGCACGTAATGTCTATATATTATAGTTTTATCATTGTTGAGGTTTGCTGTTCAGTGATGGTAAAATAAATAAAAAATAACTAGTCATGCAAATTGTAGTCATAAATCATTGTAGCACACTGTTTAAATTAATTACAGTCCAAATCCATCCTCATAGTTCTTGAGTTGCTCAGTAACTCAGTAGCTGCACAGTGTGGTCTCCAATTGAATAGAACTCTATCCAGGGGTAGGGCGTTCTAATGAATCAGGCAGACCCGAAGAGAAGAACACTGGCCACTGGTACCTTAGAAGCATATATAATGTGTGTGTGTGTGTGTGTGTGTGTGTGTGTGTGTGTGTGTGTGTGTGTGTGTGTGTGTGTGTGTGTGTGTGTGTGTGAAAGAGAGAGAGAGAGAGAGAGAGAGAGAGAGAGAGATTAGGATAATTAAGTAGGTTCAAGTATAAGGTTCAGGCTATTTGTACCTTAAATTATGAAGTAGGCGTGGTGGATCATAATGGAACAAAAGTACATTAAATATGTGGTGCAAAAACATTTAATGCTTTATGTGTCAGTAGAAGTATTTTGTAATCAGTGTGAGATTTATTTGTGACACAAAGTAGACTTAATAAGACAGGGGTTATGTGAACATATGCACAGTCTGGTAAGGATCAGTCCTTACCAGACTGTGCATATGTTCACATGAACCCTGTAACCTTGTAATCATCTTTCTTGCTTTCTTACTTGCTTACTAAAACATTTAAACATCAAGGCACTTCAATAGTTTTATCTAGATGTATTAAAAGCATTAATTATTTTTTCTACATTCTTTAATGACATATTTCTTATATTAGCAATATTTCTAAGATAAAAAATAAGGCTATCCTGGTAATCTTATCCACATGAGCCTCAAAGGAAAGACTAGAGTCAAGAGCAGTCTTTTACTGCTGTACATGATGAGACAGAAAGACCATCCACAGAAACAGTGTAATCAGAAGTTTAGATATAGCTGAATGCAGTCCTAGTGAAAGTACTTCTGTCTCCTCAGAATTTAGCTTAAGGAAGTTAACAAGCATCCCATGTCTAATGTCCTTTACACAGATTGCTCAACATTCTGAATCTGATGTCTCTCATTTACTGAAACAATAAACTGTGTATCGTCAGCATAGCAGTGGAAAATAATACCAATTTTGGAATAATTCCACCCAGAGTTGGCATGCAATAAAAAAATCAGTGGGTCTAAGACTGATCCTTGCGGAACACCAAATGTTCAATAAAAAGTAAATGTGGAGAACTCACAATTTACATCAACAAACTGATCATGATCAGTCAAATAAGACCTAAACCAGTAAAGAGACATTATCCTAAATCCAACTACATTTTCTAGTCGAGCAAGCAGAATATTAAGATCAATAATGTCAAAAGCTTCGCTAAGATCAAGCAACACAAGCAGGGAGACAAAGACTTGATCAGGGGCCAATGGTAGGTTATTTACCACTTTAACCAGTGCTGTCTCTGTGCTATAATGAGGCCTAAATCCTAACTGGTACAATTTATGAATGTTATTACTATTTAGTTTTGACCATAATTGTCATGCTTCAAAGTTTATTAGGATCTTGGCGATAAAGTAGAGGTTTAATTAAAGTTGGACAGCTGACAATGGTTGAGGTCAGGTTTTTTTATTATTACAAACCCGATTACAAAAAAGTTGGGACACTGTACAAATTGTGAATAAAAACAATGCAATAATGTGGAAGTTTCAAATTTCAAAATTTTATTCAGAATACAACATAGATGACATATCAAATGTTTAAACTGAGACAATGTATCATTTTAAGGGAAAAATAAGTTGATATTAAATTTCATGGCATCAACACATCTCAAAAAAGTTAAGACAAGGCCATGTTTACCACTGTGTGGCATCCTCTCTTCTTTTTATAAAAGTCTGCAAACGACTGGGGACTAAGAAGACAAGTTGCTCAAGTTTTAGAATAGGAATGTTGTCCCATTCTTGTCTAATACAGGCTTCTAGTTGCTCAACTGTCTTAGGTCTTCTTTGTCGCATCTTCCTCTTTATGATGCGCCAAATGTTTTCTATGGTTGAAAGATCTGGACTGCAGGCTGGCCATTTCATTACCCGGATCCATCTTCTATGCAGCCATGATGTTGTAATTGATGCAGTATGTGGTCTGGAATTGTCATGTTGGAAAATGCAAGGTCTTCCCTGAAAGAAATGACGTCTGGATGGGAACATATGTTGTTCTAGAACTTGGATATACCTTTCAGCGTTGATGGTGGCTTTCCAGATGTGTAAGCTGCCCATGCCACGTGCACTCATGCAACCCCATACCATCAGAGATGCAGGCTTCTGAACTGAGCGCTAATAAAAACTTGGGTTGACTTGATTCTCTTTAGTCCAGATGACATGGCATCCCAGTTTTCCAAAAAGAACGTCAAATTTTGATTCATCTGTCCACAGAACAGTTTTCCACTTTGCCACAGTCCATTTTAAACGAGCCTTGGCCCAGAGAAAACAACTGCGCTTCTGGATCATGTTTAGATATGGTTTCTTTTTTGACCTATAGAGTTTTAACTGGCAACGGCGAATAGATTGTGTTCACCGACAGTGTTTTCTGGAAGTATTCTTGAGCCCATGTTGTGATTTTCATTACAGTAGCATTCCTGTATGTGATGCAGTGCTGTCTAAGGGCCCAAAGATCACTGGCATCCAGTATGGTTTTCCGGCCTGGACCCTTACACACAGAGATTGTTCCAGATTCTCTGAATCTTTGGATGATATTATGTACTGTAGATGATGATAACTTCAAACTCTTTGCAAAGAGTTTGTTCTCTTAGAAACTCCTTTCTGATATTGCTCCACTATTTTTCGCCGCAGCATTGGGGGAATTGGTGATCCTCTGCCCATCTTGACTTCTGAGACACTGCCACTCTTAGGGGCTCTTTTTATACCCATTCTTCTTCTTCTTTCGGCTGCTCCCATTAGGGGTCGCCACAGCGGATCATCCGTCTCCATACCACCCTGTCCTCTACATCTGCCTCTTTCACACCAACTACCTGCATGTCTTCCCTCACCACATCCATGAACCTCCTCCTTGGCCTTCCTCTTTTCCTCCTACCTGGTGGCTCCATTTTCAGCATTTTTCTACCAATATAATTCATGTCCCTTCTCTGCACATGTCCAAACCATCTCAATCTCGACCTCCCTCACCTTGTCACCAAAACATCCTACATGTGCTGTCCCTCTAATAAACTCATTTCTAATCTTGTCCATCCTCGTCACTCCCAACGAAAACCTTAACATCTTCAGCTCTGCTACCTCCAGCTCCACCTCCTGTCTTTTACTTAATGCCACTGTCTCTAATCCATACAACATCGCAGGTCTCACCACAGTCCTATAAACTTTCCCTTTCATTCTTGCAGATACCCTACTATCACAAATCACTCCTGTCACTCTTCTCCACCCACTCCACCCTGCCTGCACTCTTTTCTTTACTTCTCTAACACACTCTCCATTACTTTGCACTGTTGACCCCAGGTACCTGAACTCCTCCACCTTCTCCACCTCTTCTCCCTGCAACCGCTTTACTCCACTGCCCTCCCTCTCATTCACACACATGTACTCTGTCTTACTCCTACTGACTTTCATTCCCCTTCTCTCAAGCGCATATCTCCACCTCTCCAGGCTCTTCTCAACCTGCTCTCTACTCTCACCACAAATCACAATATCATCTGCAAACATCATAGTCCAGGGAGACTCCTGTCTGACCTCGTCCGTCAACCTGTCCATCACCACTGCAAACAGGAAAGGGCTCAGGGCCGATCCTTGGTGCAGTCCAACCTTCACCCTGAACCAGTCTGTCGTACCTACTGCACACTTCACTGCCGTCACACTGTTTTCATACATGTCCTGCACCACCCTCACATACTTCTCTGACACACCTGACTTCCTCATACAATACCACAACTCCTCTCTCGGCACCCTGTCGTACGCTTTCTCTAAATCCACAAATACACAATGCAGCTCCTTCTGTCCTTCTCTATACTTCTCCATCAACATCCTCAAAGCAAATAAGGCATCTGTGGTGCTCTTCCTCGGCATGAAACCATACTGTTGCTCACAGATGGTCACCTCTTCTCTCAGCCTGGCTTCCTCTACTCTTTCCCATAACTTCATGGTGTGACTGATCAACTTAATTCCCCTGTATTTACTGCAGGTCTGCACATCTCCCTTATGCTTAAAGATCGGTACCAGCACACTCCTTCTCCATTCCTCAGGCATCCTCTTCCCTTCCAGAATCCTGTTAAACAATCTGGTTAAAAACTCCACTGCCATCTCTCCTAAACATCTCCACGCTTCTACCGGTATGTCATCTGGTCCAACCGACTTTCCATTCTTCATCCTCTTAATCGCTGCTCTCACTTCCTCCTTACTAATCCTATCTACATCCTGCTTCACCAACTCCACATCCTCCAACCTTCTCTCTCTCTGATTTTCCTCATTCATCAGCTGCTCAAAATACTCCCTCCATCTTCTCAACACACTCTCCTCATTAGTCAACACATTTCCATCTCTATCCTTTATTGCTCTAACTTGCAGTACATCCTTCCCAGCTCGGTCCCTCTGCCTGGCCAATCGGTATAAATCCTTTTCTCCTTCCTTAGTGTCCAACCTCTTATACAGCTCCTCATATGCCTTTTCCTTGGCTTTCGCCACATCCCTTTTTACCTGCTGCCGCATCTCCTTGTACTCCTGCCTACTTTTCTCATCACTCTGTCGATCCTACTTCTGTTTTGCCAACCTCTTTCCCCTTATGCTCTCCTGCACTTCCTCATTCCACCACCACGTCTCCTTGTCTTGCTTTCTATTTCCAGATGTCACACCAAGTACTTTTCTAGCTGCCTCCCTCATCACTCCTGCAGTAATTGCCCAATCATCCGGCACCTCTTCACCACCACCAAGCCCCAGTCTGACCTCTTCCCTGAACCTCACACTACACTCTTCCTCCTTCAGTTTCCACCATCTTATTCTTCTTTCAATCCTTACTTTCCTCCTCTTCTTCTTCGCCTCCAAAACCATCCTACAGACCACCATCCGATGCTGTCTAGCTACACTGTCCCACGCCAACACCTTACAATCTCCAATCTCCTTCAGGTTGCATCTCCTACACAGAACATAATCCACCTGTGTGCACCTTCCTCCACTCTTATACGTCACCCTATGATCCTCCTTCTTCTTAAAATATGTGTTCACCACTGCCATTTCCATCCTTTTAGCAAAATCTACCACCATCTGCCCTTCCACATTCCTCTCCTTAAAACCATACCTACCCATCACCTCCTCATCACCTCTGTTCCCTTCACCTACATGCCCATTAAAGTCTGCCCCAATCACCAATCGTTCTTTCCTAGGTACACCATCTACCACTTCATCTAATTCACTCCAGAATCTTTCCTTCTCCTCCATCTCACAGCTGACTTGTGGAGCATAGGCACTGATGACATTTATTATCATCCCTTCAACCTCCACCTTCACGATCATCACCCTATCAGAAACTCTCTTCACCTCCACTACACTCTTACTGTACTCTTCCTTCAGAATTACCCCTACACCATTTCTCTTTCCATCCACACCATAATAAAACAGTTTAAACCCACCTCCAATGTTCCTGGCCTTACTCCCTTTCCACTTGGTCTCCTGAACACACCGCATATCTACCTTTCTCCTCTCCATCATATCAGCTACCTCTCTCCCTTTACCCGTCATAGTACCAACATTTAAAGTACCAACCCGAACCTCTACTCTCCTACACTGCTCCTTTTCCTGCCGTCTCTGTAGACGTCTTCCTCCTCTCCTTCTCCTCCTTCGGCCAACAGTAGCCCAATTTCCACCGGTAACCTGTCGGCTAACGATACCTGTGGCGGTCGTTGTTAACCCGGGCCCCGACCGATCCGGTATGAAATTCTCATTTGTGATCCGCATATTTGATTTGGCACATGTTTTACGCTGGATGCCCTTCCTAACGCAACCCTCCCCATTTACCCGGGCTTGGGACCGGCACTAAGAGTGCACTGGCTTGTGCACCCCTAATGGCTGGGTTGGCTCTTTTTATACCCATTAATGTTGCTAATTGACCTAATAAGTTGCAAATTGGTCCTCCAGCTGTTCCTTATATGT
Organism: Silurus aristotelis; assembly: GCF_946808225.1. Classification (NCBI taxonomy): domain Eukaryota; kingdom Metazoa; phylum Chordata; class Actinopteri; order Siluriformes; family Siluridae; genus Silurus; species Silurus aristotelis. The sequence goes on along the minus strand of NC_139587.1, from coordinate 12,192,422 downwards.
ACATTTAAATTTTCCGGCCTCTTATTGCTACCTGTCCCAACTTTTTTGGAATGTGTAGCTCTCATGAAATCCAAAATGAGCCAATATTTGGCATGACATTTCAAAATATCTCACTTTCCACATTTGATATGTTATCTATATTCTATTGTGAATAAAATATACATTTATCAGATTTGTAAATTATTGCATTCCTTAGTACAGTGTCCCAACTTTTTGGAATCAGGTTTGTATTTTGTGGATACCTGCCAGCTTGTATGATTTACTTACATAACCAGTGCTAATGAAATAATTTATTGTTATATTGTCTGAAAAAAGAATAAGATGGTGAAAACTGAAGAAGGAAGACTGTTATGTGAGATTCAGCGAAGAGGTCAGACAGGGGCAGAGGAATGTGGCAAAAGCTAAGGAAAATGATTGATCTGTAAGTTGGACAGAGGCACTGAGCTGGGAAATGATGTGTTGCAAGTAAGTGCGGTAAAGGGTGCAGATGGAAATGTGTTGACAAGTGAGAATGTGTTAAGATGATGTTGGGGATTGCTCACTAAAGGCTGGTTCTATAATGTAATGGTGTTAACCACTTCAGTACTTTAAAAAGAAAAGAAAAAAGCACGTTTTACATGATAAACTAATAGACTAAAAGGATGGAAATGGCAGTGGTGAACACTTATTTTAAGAAGGAGGATCATAGGGTGACGTATAAGAGTGGAGGAAGGTGCACACAGGTGGACTATGTGCTATGCAGGAGATGCAACCTGAAGGAGATTGGAGACTGTAAGGTGTTGGCAGGGGACAGTGTAGCTAGACTGCATCGGATGGTGGTCTGTAGGATGGTTGTGGAGAAGAATAAGATGGTGAAAACTGAAGGAGGAAGAGTGTAGTGTGAGGTTCAGGGAAGAGGTCAGACAGAGGCCCGGTGGTGTTGAAGAGGTGTTGGAGGATTGGGCAACTACTGCAGGAGTGATGAGGGAGGCAGCTAGAAAAGTACTTGGTGTGACATCTGGAAATAGAAAGCAAGACAAGGAGACGTGGTGGTGGAATGAGGAAGTGCAGGAGAGCATAAGGAGAAAGAGGTTGGCAATAGACAGAGAGATGAGAAAAGTAGGCAGGAGTACAAGGAGATGCGGCAGCAGGTAAAGAGGGATGTGGCGAAAGCCAAGGAAAAGGCATATGAGGAGCTGTATGAGAGGTTGGACACTAAGGAAGGAGAAACGGATTTATACCGATTGGCCAGGCAGAGGGATCGAGCTGGGAAGGATGTGCTGCAAGTTAGAGCAGTAAAGGATGGAAATGTGTTGGCTAGTGAGGAGAGTGTGTTAAGAAGGTGGAGGGAGTATTATGAGCAGCTGATGAATGAGGAAAATCAGAGAGAGAGAAGGTTGGACGATGTGGAGCTGGTGAAGCAGGATGTAGACAGGATTAGTAAGGAGGAAGTGAGAGCAGCGATTAAAAGGATGAAGAGTGGAAAGTCGGTTGGACCAGATGACATACCAGTAGAAGCGTAGAGATGTTTAGGAGAGATGGCAGTGGAGTTTTTAACCAGATTGTTTAACAGGATTTTGGAAGGTGAGAAGATGCCTGAGGAATGAAGAAGAAGTGTGCTGGTACCGATCTTTAAGCATAAGGGAGATGTGCAGACCTGCAGTAACTACAGGGGAATTAAGTTGATCAGTCACACCATGAAGTTATGGGAAAGAGTAGTGGAATCCAGGCTGAGAGAAGAGGTGACCATCTGTGAGCAACAGTATGGTTTCATGCCGAGGAAGAGCACCACAGATGTCTTATTTGCTTTGAGGATGTTGATGGAGAAGTATAGAGAATGACAGAAGGAATTGCATTGTGTATTTGTGGATTTAGAGAAAGCGTATGACAGAGTGCCAAGAGAGGAGTTGTGGTATTGTATGAGGAAGTCAGGTGTGTCAGAGAAGTATGTGAGGGTGGTGCAGGACATGTACGAGGACAGTGTGATGGCAGTGAAGTGTGCAGTAGGTACGACAGACTGGTTCAGGGTGAAGGTTGGTCTGCATCAAGGATCGACCCTAAGCCCTTTCCTGTTTGCAGTGGTGATGGACAGGTTGACGGACGTGGTCAGACAGGAGTCTCCCTGGACTATGATGTTTGCGGATGATATTGTGATTTGTGGTGAGAGTAGGGAGCAGGTTGAGAAGAGCTTGGAGAGCTGGAGATATGCGCTGGAGAGAATGGGAATGAAAGTCAGTGGGAGTAAGACAGAGTACATGTGTGTGAATGAGAGGGAGGGCAGTGGAGTGGTGCGGTTGCAGGGAGAAGAGCTGGAGAAGGTGGAGGAGTTCAGGTACCTGGGGTCAACAGTGCAAAGTAATGGAGAGTGTGTTAGAGAAGTAAAGAAAAGAGTGCAGGCAGGGTGGAGTGGGTGGAGAAGAGTGACAGGAGTGATTTGTGATAGTAGGGTATCTGCAAGAATGAAAGGGAAAGTTTATAGGACTGTGGTGAGACCTGCGATGTTGTATGGATTAGAGACAGTGGCACTGAGTAAAAGGCAGGAGGCAGAGCTGGAGGTAGCAGAGCTGAAGATGTTAAGGTTTTCTTTTGGAGTGACGAGGATGGACAAGATTAGAAATGAGTTTATTAGAGGGACAGCGCATGTAGGATGTTTTGGTGACAAGGTGAGGGATGCGAGATTGAGATGGTTTGGACATGTGCAGAGGAGGGACATGAATTATATTGGCAAAAGAATGCTGAGGATGGAGCCACCAGGTAGGAGGAAAAGAGGAAGGCGAAGGAGGAGGTTCATGGATGTGGTGAGGGAAGACATGCAGGTAGTTGGTGTAAAAGAGGCAGATGTAGAGGACAGGGTGGTATGGAGAAGGATGATCCGCTGTGGCGACCCCTAATGGGAGCAGCCGAAAGAAGAAGAAGAAGACATGATAAACTAATAATCAGAATGATCAGCAAAACACCAGAGATATTACAGGATGATGTTAGAGACAGTCTATGCAATATAAACATCCAGCATAGAGCCAGAAACAAAACTTACATCATCATTAACATTGTCCATTACTTTCTCTCATGACTCCTCTGGATCATCCAAATGGTCATTGGCAAACTTAAGACGTGCCTGGACATGTGCTGGTTTAAGCAGGGGAACCTTCCGTGCCATGCATGATTTCAAACCATGGCATCTTAGTGTATTACCAACAGTAACCTTGGAAACGGTTGTCCCAGCTCTTTTTAGGTCATTGACCAGCTACTCCCGTGTAGTTCTGGGCTGATTTCTTACCTTCCTTAGGATCATTGAGACCCCACGAGGTGAGATCTTGCATGGAGTCCCAGTCCAAGGGAGATTGACAGTCATGTTTAGCTTCTTCCATTTTCTAATGATTGCTCCAACAGTGTACCTTTTTTCACCAAGCTGCTTGGCAATTTCCCTGTAGCCCTTTCCAGCTTAGTGGAGGTGTACAATTTTGTCTCTAGTGTCTTTGGACAGCTCTTTGGTCTTGGCCATGTTAGTAGTTGGATTCTTACTGATTGTATGGGGTGGACAGGTGTCTTTATGCAGCTAACGACCTCAAACAGGTGCATCTAATTTAGGATAATAAATGTAGTGGAGGTGGACATTTTAAAGGCAGACTAACAGGTCGTTGAGGGTCAGAATTCTAGCTGATAGACAGGTGTTCAAATACTTATTTGCAGCTGTATCATACAAATAAATAGTTCAAAAATCATATACTGTGATTTCTGGATTTTTCTTTTAGAATATGTCTCTCATAGTGGACATGCACCTACAATGACAATTTCAGACCCCTCCATAATTTCTTAGTGGGAGAACTTGCAAAATTTTAGATATTTTAAGAGGAACGATTGCGACGCAAAGAATAACCTTAGTAAATATATTCCATCCTGATATGGAGGGTGCTTATTTTATTTTTCATAATATTTTTTTTAAAGATTGCCCTATTGCAAAGCTAATAATTCGAGGAGAATTTAAGTAGTCTTGGGCCAAGTATTAGAGAGGTCATCCACTAAAGTTTATCAAGTTTTAATTTAATAGATATATGGATATTTAAGAATAAAACACATTAGCATAATAATTACTCCAGAATTGACAAATTTTTTGTTCCAAAGGCGAAGGATTGAATTATGTTACTATTTACCAAGAATATTGTCAGGTCATGCTCGGTTACTTATTTTAGTGCAACATTCTCCTGAATTGCTTCGCTGATTTTGAACTTTATGATTACAAACTGAAATTTTGCTTCTTTGGGTATAGTCTGGGAGGCCATGAAAGCTTTCCTACTGGGCCAAATAATATATAAAACATTAAAAACAGTTACAATTACTCGAAAAAGAAATTTTAATAATGGAAAAAGACTAAGACTAAGGATGCTTAGCTGTTAATACAATACAATATTTTGTCATCTAAAGAAGCAGAAAATGCACTTCTCAGATCAGGACTGAGGTATTACAAACACTGGGATAAGATTGAAAAAGTATAAGCATGGCAAATTAAAAAAGAAATCTATAACTGCACTATGTCATTAAGACAATAAAAGTATCAAACACCCAAAATTATTTAACCAATAATTCATAAATTAGTATAAATTGCTGTATAAGTTTTAAAGAGTAGAGGAAGCTAAAATTCACAAGTTTTTAAGCAAATTGGATAGCCTAATTTTGTGCGATATTGACCAAGAAGAACTTGAAAAGGAAATTTTAAAAGAAGAGATTCAATTGGCAGTAGCTGTACTAGTCAGGGGTAAAACGACTGGTTTGGATGGTTTTTTCGAAGGATTTTTAAAAAACTTTTTTTCCCTTTAAATTAGACTAAATTAGACAAGACTCGTTGCTTTTGATGTATATGGAGGCTATTCACAAAAAAGAATTAACAAAGACTCTAAATCAGGTTTTAATTACAGTCCTGCTGAAACCTGACAAAGACCCTAATCTATGTATCTCATATTGACCAATCTCACTACTTAATTCTGATTATAAAATCTGTATTAAAATGATTGCGCTACGTTTAAAACGTAGTTCAGCGTAGTATTTTGCATAGTTTTGCAACAGCTATGAAACAGTTTGTAAGGCATTATGATGTCAAATTATCAGATAGATAGAAAGGAACTATAATTTAACAAAATAGATTCACCAGCTGGCCAAATAACAAAGCTAAAACAAGCAGAAAACCAAATTATCTAGTCTTCTAGTCTATCTAGTTAGAAGACTGAAAAGATACTTAAGAGCCAAACCTTTTAGTGTTTTATACGTACAAGTAAGTAGTACAAGTAAGTGTAAGTAGCAGTAGTTTGTAGTCGATTTGAAACAGTTAGCCAGTGTAGGGATGATAAGATTGGGGTTATATGGTCATATTTTCTCAACCTTGTGAGAACTCTGGCTGCTGCATTCTGGACTAACTGTAGCTTGTTTATTAATGATGCAGGACAACCACCTAGTAATGCATTACAATAGTCCAGTCTGTAGGTCATGAACGCTTGGAATATTGCTAAGCTAAGAAACATGTTGCCTATATCTGATGCAGAGAAGCTCTCTCTGCATCAGATATAGGAAACATGTTTCTTAGCGTAGCAATATTTCTAAGGTGGAAGAAGGGCTGTTTTTGTAATATGGTTAATATGATTTTTAAAAGACAAGTTGCTGTCTAAAATAACTCCAAGGTCTTTTACTGTTACAGAACATCCTACTAAATACAGGTTAAACTGCTGGAGCTTCTGTGTAATAGTTTTTGAGTAGTTTTGAGTCATCAAATCTTTTAATTCTTTGACATACTCAGTTATCAGAGCCATTTGAGCTGTATCGTCTGGTTTCGATGAGATATATATAGTTGGGTATCATCAGCATAACAGTGGAAGCTAATCTCATGCCTTCTAATAATATTTCCCAAGGTAAGCAGGTATATTGTAAAAAGCAGGGGTCCTAGAACTGAACCATTGTGGCTCTCCATTTAAATCGACAAAATGGTAACAATTAGACAGGTAGGATTTAAACCAGCTTAATGACTGTCCCTGAATGCCGATGTTATTTTGTAAGTGATCCAGGAGAAGATCGTGATCTAAAGTTTTGAATGCAGCACTAAGATCTAGCAAAACTAATAGGGAGATGTAGCTTTGGTCTGAAGCTAAAAACAGGCCATTAGTGATTTTAGCTAAAACAGTTTCTGTGCTATGATGCGGCCTAAAACCTGACTGAAACTCTTCAAAGATATTGTTCTTTTGTAGGTAGGAACATAACTGAGCAGACACAATCTTTTCTAAAATCTTAGACATAAATGGGAGATTTGTAATGGGTCTGTAATTTGATTTGATTTTAGTGTGTTCGGATCCAAATTAGGTTTCTTAATGAGGGGCTTAATAACTGCTAACTTGAGGGGTTTAGGGATGTGACCTAAATATAGTGAGGAGTTAATAATATTCAGCAGAGGCTCACCAGCTGTATGTAACACTACTTTCAGTAGTTTAGTTGAAATGAGATCTAACAGACATGTTGTTGATTTGGCTTTGGTAATAACATCATACAGCTCTTCCTGTCCTATACGTTTAAAGCGGTGTAGTTGTGGAGTTTTAGGTGAGATTGGATCAGGAGATGCTGTCAGCGGTTGGACTTCCACAATTGTTTTTCGAATACTTTTAATTTTTTAAAGAAATTCATGAAGTCCTGTATTAAGAACTGTAAGAACTGTAACGGAATAAATTTTTCAGATACCTGATTTGTTGTTCATTTAGCTACTGTACTGAAAAATGTAAAAAGGGATGTTCTCTGTCTCCATTACTTTTTGCTCTTCTGATGGAGCCCCCGGCCATAGCAATACGGGCAAACAAATCAATTTCTGAGCTAGAGATAGGAGGCTGTACACAAAAAATAATTGTATGCAGATGATGTGATGCTATATATAACTAATCCTGAGTCATCTCTGCCTACTTTTTCTCAATTGTTGGAAAACCTTAGGGACCTATCTGGTTATAAAATAAATATTAATAAAAGTGTTTATTTATGACTAAATATTCTTTAGAAGTTGGAAGAAGTATATCTTTGAATTATTCCCCATTGCTTAAAAAGGTAATGAAAGATCTGGAAAGATAGATTTCACTAATGTTCAGGAAGGGGATAAATTGCACAAAAATGAACGTTCTTCCTAAATCTTTTTATTTATTTCAAACCCTTCAGATTTCTATCCCACAAAAGTTTTTTTAATGATCTTGGTAGTTTAATTAGAAAATGTATTCGGAATTTTAAAAAACTCAGAGGGTTAAACTTAAGACATTACAGATGGCATCTAAAAAAGGTGGATTGCAGCTCCCAGTTTTTTTTTTATTATTATTATTTCTGGGCAGCACAAATGGTAGCGGTTATGGTATTGGCAGATGAAAAGCTGCATGGATACAAATTGGAATTATTAATCCCTCTGACTTGTAAAGGCAAAAAAAAAAATAATCCATTTATTAGACACACTTGCAAACTTGAGTTTGAGATCAGGAAAAATTTAATGGGCTTTCATTGTATAACCATATTCCATTTCATTGCAACCCATCTCTTTCTTAGGTATTAAGAGACAGAATAACACAACATTGGTATAAAAATGCAATACAAGTGTTTGGAGATTTATATGAAGATAACACACTGATGAGATTTGAACAATTACGAGTTTTCTCTTCCTGGTAAACATTTTTTATATATATTTTCAGGTGAGACTTTATATTAATAAAGTACAAGGAGGTAATTTGAGGTCCCTCTCTTCACTCTCAATAGATAGTACTATAAGAGAGGAAACAAGGATCCAAAGGTTTAGTCTTATATGTATGCCAACTTTAATGACTTGTATGGGAAGGTTATATCATCTTCAAGATAAATGGGAAAAAGATCCAGAATTCACTTTTGAGCAAGATACTTGGGGACTTCTCTGTAAAAGGGCTTTTAACATTTTAACAATATTTTACAGAGGGTATATTATACAACTAAAAGATTACACAAGATAAAATTACACATTTTGAATATTAAATGATTCTAATGATTCTAGAGAATGCTCTAGATCTAAAACAGAGGCATTATTAACATGTGTTTTGGACATGTTCTAAATGTAAAACCTAATGAAAAAATATTATACAAACTATTGACAAAATTATAAATGTTAAGCTTCTATCTGAGCCAAGATTATGTTAATGCAAGATAAATCAGTTCTTCAACTTGATCAGAGGAAGAATTTACATTTAGTTACGATGGTTCTGATAGCAGTAAAGAAATGCATAGCTATACAATGGAAAATCAGTAAAACCACTAAGTCATATTGTATGGCTTAGAGAACCTTCGTTCTATGTTCCTGTGGTAAAATGTTAAATCTAAAAAAAATATATATATGTTTGTAAAGATTTGGGGCAGATTAATTGGCATACATGAATAATTTGGATGTTACGTTTTTTACTTAACTTTTTTACTTTAACCTTTGTTACCCCTCTTTACTTTAACCTTTTTAATTTATTATAATTATTATTATTTATGTATTTATTTGAATAGAGGAGGAGAAGGAAGAAAACCACTGAACTTTTTTTACACATCAGCTCAATGCTTTGCAGAAATGTCCATTCAAATGTGTTCTGTCTAGAGAGGGTAGGACTGGGATGGAAGGATGGTTAGAAAATTATATTTACTTGTATATTTAACTGATTCTGTAAATTGTTAATGTGAAAATAAAAAAAATAAAAAATGATAATAAAGTGGCAGCAAAAGTGAGTACAGCTTTACATTGTTTAACAGGATGCACCCAATCTTAATTTTGAGTGCCACGGCAAAGTCTTTGAATACATATGTACATGTGCCTTTTTGTTTTTTTTTATTTTTATTAATTATTATTTGCAGAGATATCAAACAAACTTCTTTCACTTTGGCATTAACAGGTATTGTTTGCAATTTTGAGGAAAATAATTCATTCAATCAAAATGTGGACAAAGTCCTGTGAATACTTTCCGGATGCACAGTTTGAAGGTGAATCTTCTGTCTGAGGTCCTGAGCACTGTGAAACAGTTTTTTATTCAGGATATCTCTGTACTTTGCTCGATTTAGCTTTCCCTCACCTGTGACTAGTTGCCCAGTGCCTCCTGCAGAATAACACTCCTTCTGCATGATGCTGCCACCATCATGCTTCACTGCTGAGATGGTTTTGTGCAGGTGGTGAGCGGTGCCTGGTTTCCTCCAGACATAACTTTTAGAATTGGGGCCAAACAGTTTAATTTTGGTTTCATCAGACCATAGAATCTTGCTCTACACAGTTTAGGATTCCCTCAGGTTCCTCACTCCACATGAGCTTTCATGGGTTTTGCACCTAGGAGAGGTTTCCGTCTCTGAAATAAAAGCCCAGATCGGTCTCTACCAATCTGGCTGCAGTGATGGTTGTCGTTCAGAAACTTTGTCCTAACTGCGAACAGGATCTCTGGAGCTCAGTCAGAGTGGCCATCGGGTTCTTGGTCACCTCTTTATAAGGCCCTTCGCCCTCATTTATTCAGATTGGTGACCAGCTTTTGAAAGTTTTCTGGTTGTGCCACACTTTTGCCAATTGGGAATTAAAATTCGATCAAATAAAGTTTTTGTCCCGTGCACCCTTTTTTTTTTTTTTTTTTTTTTTTTTTTTTTCCTCTCTGATCTGCATTGTCAGCTGTGAGGCCCTCTATAGATAGATGTGTGTCTTTCCAAATAATGTGCAATCAGTAAACTTTTCTACAGGTGGACTCTAATGAAGGTGTGAAAACATCTTAGCAATGATCAAGGGAAATGAGAGGCACCTGAACAAATTTTTAAGTGTTGTTGCAAAGGGTCTAAATACATATGTACATGTGATTCAGTGTTTACATTAAATAAAGAAAATATAATTAGAGCTTCAGCTCTAGAATTCTGTCATTATGAAGTACTGAGGTGTAAGGGGATGTAACGGTGCACGTTTTATATAAGACTATTACAATAGCTATGGGTAATGATGTAACATGCTATTTGTGAGGGCTCACAACATGAATAAATCTTTCTAGGATGTTAAATGATTTTTCTTTCTAAAAAGGGTTATTCACGTGTGCTTTTACGCGAATAACTTGTAATCTATTTACTCTATTTGTCCCAATAGATTTAAAGAGTACTACCTTAAATCATTATTTGTATTTTATATAATTTTTTCAATTTTCTTTTATATATTTTCAACAAAAACTGTTTTAGCCTTAAATTTAAAATTGTATTAAAAGTTTGTATACAGGTTTTAAAAAAAAAATTAAAATGAAAGGAATTCTTTATATTTTTAATATATAGTATTTTTTATTACTAACTTATTGTCTTTCATTAGAATTTTAGAAATGCTTTTGATTGATGATTTGCATTTTTGCTCATACTCAATGTATATGTGTACATATATAGGTCTAAAAGTCCTAGACACCTGACTATGACACATTTATGCGGCCTTTCCCCAAATTGTTGTCACATTTTTGGAGCCTTATAGTTTTATAAAATATTATGTGTTTTCCTTTAAAAGATTCACAAAGTACATATACACCAATCAGGCATATCATTATTTCATTATAACATTATAAGTGGTAAAGTATATAAAACTGATTAGCGGTTCCTTAATGGCACTTGTTAGTGGTTGGGATATATTAGGCAGCACAAATTTTTACATCAATGTTGATATGCTAGAAGCAGGAAAAATAGGCAAGCGTAAGGATTTGTGTTTGACAAGGGCCCAATTGTAATGGTTAGATGACCGGGTAAGAGCATCTCCAAAACTGTAGCTCAAATTGCTAAAGAAGTTAATGCTGTAATGCTCTACCGGTCAGGACTGTTTTGGCAGCAAAAGGGGAACCAACATATAATAGGTGACGGGTGGTCATAATGTTATGCCTGATCGGTGGCTGTAAAGTTATGAGTTATAGGTGTAACAGTCAAATGTCCAAAATCTTTCACCATATAGTATGTCAACCACAGGTTTATACTTTTTTATGCTGTACTTGAACAATAATGCACATTAACATTGTGTGGTGCATGTTGACTGAATTATTAATGCCTTTTCATTAGAGCATTCTCGTTGGAGCAGATTGCTGGATATTACACTAGTGCGCTGTCATGCCATTAAGCTTGAGTCCTTTAGCCAGTGTATTGAAATGCTGCCAAATCTGGAGTTCATCTCCCTAGACCAGATGTTCCGTGAGCCCCCAAAGGTGAGTGTTACATTGTTCTTGAACATGTTTAAGTTATTACACAACAAATGTTTAGCTCATTAATATAAAAAATCTAAAGATGCATAATTGTATATTATCTGTCCAATACCATGTTCATGTACCTTGTAATTATAGTCACTTATACTCACTTTGATACCAATAAGAACAGAGTATATTTGTGAATATCTTCTGAGCGAAAGATAAAAAAGCTATTTTGCCTTTTTTTTTTTGTATGCATTCAATATTAAATATCCTCCATACTCTGGCATTGTGCTATGCATTTTTGAAGTGCAAGCAGCTTTTTAGATCTTTTAAGCAAGTGCAACAGACCTAAATTCTTCAAAGCATTGTTCTTCCACCATTCTTAAAGGTTACAATACAAACATTTGAAGTGCTTCCCTTCTCTTCCACAAATATACTTACTGCTTGCTTATCTGATATACCGTATTTTCCGGACTATAAGCCGCTACTTTTTTTCCTACGCTTTGAACCTCGCGGCTTAAACAATGAAGCAGCTAATTTATTAATTTTTCCCGGGGTTTTTCCTGGTTTCACAAGCTTTATGCCACCCAAAAATCTGAGCCCCGTAACATTAGACCAATGAAATTGCTGAACGGGTTAAGGTTAACCAACGAAACTCTTTATATTAAATCACGCGCCCAGTGAATCGGCCGCACCACATCATAAATATGGATGAGGTTCCTCTGACGTTTGACCTGCCTCTCACTCGCACTGTCAACAGTAAATGTAAATCATTCGTCACGCTGAAAACAACCGGGCATGAAAAAAACGCACTTTACCTGTGTTCTGAGCTGCACGGCATCAAGAGAAGATGCCAAAAGAAAAACTCCCAAGAGAAATTGTTGTGAAAGAAAGGAAAAAGACAGTGACCAATTGCTTTCTTGGTAGGCTACTGTTTAGTTACAAGCCGTGTAACAGGCACTGTCTTTCGTTAAAGCCTGTATAAAGTTAATTTGATTCAATGTTGGCACCTGCGGGTTATAGACAGGTGCAGCGTATTTATGTTCAAAATAGAAATCTTTTTAAAACTCAGTAGGTGCGGCTTATATTTAAGCCTTAATAGTCCGGAAATTATGGTAAGCATGTTGAATTTTGGCTCATCAAATTAGTCAAATATATTACGTTATATTAATTGAGATGTTATTGAAAGATTCATGATATTCCACGGTCAACTGTAAATGGTATTATTGGAAAGTGGATGTGTGGGCGCAGCAGCAATTCAGCCGTGAAGCAAAAGACCACATAAAATAACTTGGTGCTAATGTGTAGTGTTCTGTGTAGTGACAAATCACTTCTCTGTTTGGTAGTCTGATTGGCTAGTCTGGGTTAACTGCATTGTGTCAACTATAACGTTTGGAAGGGGAATAATGGTATGGTGCTGCAGAAATCCAACAGAACACTGCAAAAGGTTGTGGCCAGCAGAGTGGAAGATGTTATAGGTGCAAGTGTGGAACAATTATAATATTATCTACATAAATTAAAATGCAATGTCATGATAGTCGCTGTTGGTGTAATGGTCGGTGGCCGTAATGCTTGTGTTCATATTGTGTTTTTGTGTGTGTGTGTCAGTGTGTGTGTCAGTGTGTGTGTGTGTGTGTGTGTGTGTGTGTGTGTGTGTGTGTGTGTGTGTGTGTGTGTGTGTGTGTGTGTGTGGATGGATATATTTAAGTCAATGTGCAGTTTTCTACTATTGTAGATTGACCATCTACTATTATTATTATTGTTATTATTATTTTATATTTTTTATTTATTATCATTATCACACAATGATGCAGCTGGTGAGAATGCTCTCAATGGTGCCCCGGTAAAAGGTGCGCATAATGGGAGGTGGGACTCATGCTTTGCTCAGTTTGAGGAGGAAGTAGAGGCTTGACTGAGCTTTTTTGGCCAGTGATGTGGTGTTTGTCATCCAGGAGAGGTCCTCAGAAATATGCCACCCCTGGGAACTTGGTGCTGTGGCACAGTTGATGGTTACTTGGGGGTGCTGTGGAGGTCCTCTTCTAAAGTCGATGACAATGTTTTTTGGTCTTCCCCAAGGTGAGGAAGAGATTGTCATTACACCACTGGACCAGTCGGCTTACCTCACTCATGTAGTTGCCCCATTGTTGTTGGTTATAATGCTCAATATAGTTGTGTTGTCTGCAAACTTGACGATGTGGTTGGCACTGTAACTGGGTGCACAATCATGGGTCAAAAGGGTGAAGAGCAGCCGGCTGAGCACACCCTAGTGGATCCCCTGTGCTTAGCATGATGATCTTAAAACTTCTGCCAACCTGTACATTTTGCGGTCGCTCTGATAAGAAGTTACAGAGAGGGGAGTTGGAGTTCCAGGTGTCTCAGTTTGTTTATTAGCTGCTGGGGGGCGAGTTAAATGTTGAACTAAAATCCAAGAAGAGCATTCACACAATTGATTTTTCACGTATGAATTTGGGACAAATATTTGATTCAGCGAGATGTTAAAGATGTCAGTAAATACATCCTTGAGTTCTTTAGCACAGTCCTTTAGAATACAGCCAGGTATGTTGTCTGGTCTGGTCTCCCGATCCTCAGTAGTGTATTTTCCACACTGACTGGGGTCAGACACACAGCCTGCTCATGTGGGAATGGTGGGATCTTCTGTGCCTGTGTATTGTTTTGGGTCTCAAATTGGCCAAAGAATTTGTTGAGGCTGTTAAGCAGAGATAAGTCACTGTCACAGGTCTGTGGTAGGGGTTTATAGTTTGTTAGAGTTTGGATGCCTTTCCAGAGACTCTGTGTGTGGCAGGTCTAAGCATGATGGTAATGTGGTCAGAGAGTCCGAGGTGGGGGAGGGGGGAGGCTTTGTATGTTTCTTTGCTGTTTGCCTATGCAACGGCCAATGTATTATTGCCCTTTGTAAGAAAGTTTATGTGCTGAGGAAGTTTTGATACAAAAGTCTTTAAATTTGCTTGGTTAAAGTCCCCAGCAGTAATGACAAATCTGTCCGGGTGTGCCGTCTGTTGCACGCTGATAGTCTGGTAAAGTTCACAGAGTGCCTTGATTCGGTCGCTGTTGATGCCTCTTCTCTGGGTAATGTGCAGTAGGAGAGGTCAGCTCTTTAGTTGCCCAGCGGAATATACCAAGGGCCCAAAGTTCCTCAGATACTATGTTGTCTGAAATGTGGTTTATTGTCTTTGTTTGAATTTCCAAAAGGAAATGGCAACCATATCTTACGTAGGACAAAGATGACAGCGAACTATGCAAACATGAATGTAAACAAAGAGCATTCGAAAATGCACAATTAAACACTGGTGTTGGAGAGAGAGGGCTGCTGTGTCTGTTCATGCCAGCATCTTCATCTGATTTGTTCAACACCTTTGTGACCCACCATCTGTCCTATTCATCATGTTCATGTTTTTGTCTGCTTGACAGGACCGTACAAATTTGTGTTTCAAGCAGTTAAAATTTGGTGCATTAAGTACAATTCTCTCATACTGACCACTTAATGTCCAACATGGCACCTCATGGCAAAGAACTCTGAGGATTTGAAAATTTTAATTGTTAATCTCCACAAAAGTGGCCTGGGCTATAACAAAATCGGTTACAGAGTTACAGTACAGTGGCCAGGGTCATAGAGGGTCAAGAGTTTTTTCAAGATGGTTTTTACAAGGAAAAGGCCTCTCAAACGTCGATCAAAGAAGTTAAGTCCTCATGCTGTGCGTAAGGTGCAGAAGCTGGCTTTACAAAACAGACAAGAGTGCTGCCAGTACTCCGAAGAAATGTTCGCTTGTCAGTGCCGAACACGCCACACACTACAACAAGTCAGTTTGCATGGTCATCATCCCAGCTTTTCTGAAGCTGACTCACAAGAAAGCCTACAATCAGTTTGCTAAAGACAACCTGTCCAAGAGCATGAATTACTGGAACCATGTCTTGTGGTCTGATGAGAGAAAGACAAACTTGTTTGGCCCAGATGGTGGTGTACAGCTTGTGTGGCGATGCCCTGCTTAGGAGTACCAAGAAAATTGTGTCTTGCCCAATCAAGGTGGTGGTAGCATCATTATCTGGGGTGCATGAGTGCTACTGGTACTGGGGAGCTGCGGTTCATTGAGGGAGACATAGATTCCAACATGGAATGTGATGTTCTGAAGTAGACCATGATGCCCTCCCTTCAGAAACTGGGTGTGAATTGCAGTTTCCAATATAATAATGACCCCAAACACACCGCCAAGATGACTTGCCGAAGACATTGCCTTGCCGAATAGGCTGAAGGTGTTGGTGTGGCCAAGTATGTCTCCAGTCCTGAACCCTAATTAGCACCTTTGTGGCTTCGTCAAGCGGAAGGTGGAGAAGCTCCACTTGTTTATTTTGTAGCCCATCTTGCATAACATATGGACACCCCCGGAGTAATCCCGATAAACAGGACGTGCCTAGCGGCTAACGCTAGCGCTATGGATTCTTTAGACTTTTATGTCCAGCTTTAAGAATTTCTCTCAAAAGGAGAAAATCCTAACTATATCGAAAGAGTTAATGGATGAAGGATGGTAGGAATTAAGACATTTGTTAAAGTATGCTGGAATAAGTAGATTATAGCTTCAGAAAATTAAATGTAAAACACACACACTTACATACAGGTATATTAACCAAATGGGATCTAACAAATGTTAAATATTTAATTTCATTTCTCCATTTATTTAATTTGTGCCAATGTAATTGAAATAAAATGTGTATTATATTAATTTGATTTGTTTTATTTTTTTATAATATATATATACAGTGAGGAAAATAAGTATTTGAACACCCTGCTATTTTGCAAGTTCTCCCACTTAGAAATAATGGAGGGGTCTGAAATTGTCATCGTAGGTGCATGTCCACTGTGAGAGACATAATCTAAAAAAAAAAAATCAGAAAATCACAATATATGATTTTTAAACGATTTATTTGTACGATACGGCTGCAAATAAGTATTTGAACACCTGTCTATCAGCTAGAATTCTGACCCTCAAAGACCTGTTAGTCTGCCTTTAAAATGTCCACCCCCACTACATTTATTATCCTTAATTAGATGCACCTGTTTGAGGTCGTTAACTGCATAAAGACAACTGTCCACCCCATACAATCAGTAAGAAAGCAACTACTAACATGGCCAAGACCAAAGAGCTGTTCAAAGACACTAAAGACAAAATTGTACACCTCCACAAGGCTGGAAAGGGCTACGGGGAAATTGCCAAGCAGCTTGGTGAAAAAAAGTCCACTGTTGGAGCAATCATTAGAAAATGGAAGAAGCTAAACATGACTGTCAATCTCCCTCGGACTGGGGCTCCATGCAAGATCTCACCTCGTGGGGTCTCAATGATCCTAAGGAAGGTGAGAAATCAGCCCAGAACTACACGGTAGGAGCTGGTCAATGACCTGGAAAGAGCTGGGACCACCGTTTCCAAGGTTACTGTTGGTAATACACTAAGACGTCATGGTTTGAAATCATGCATGGCACAGGAGGTTCCCCTGCTTAAACCAGCACATGTCCAGGCACATCTTAAGTTTGCCAATGACCATTTGGATGATCCAGAGGAGTCATGGGAGAAAGTCATGTGGTCAGATGAGACCAAAATAGAACTTTTGGGTCATAATTTCACTAAACGTGTTTGGAGGAAGAAGAATGATGAGTACCATCCCAAGAACACCATCCCTACTGTGAAGCATGGGGGTGGTAGCATCATGCTTTGGGGGTGTTTTTCTGCACATGGGACAGGGCGACTGCACTGTATTAAAGAGAGGATGACCGGGGCCATGTATTGTGAGATTTTGAGGAACAACCTCCTTCCCTCAGTTAGAGCATTGAAGATGGGTCGAGGCTGGGTCTTCCAACATGACAATGACCCGAAGCACACAGCCAGAATAACCAAGGAGTGGCTCTGTAAGAAGCATATCAAGGTTCTGGCGTGGCCTAGCCAGTCTCCAGACCTAAACCCAATAGAGAATCTTTGGAGGGAGCTCAAACTCCTTGTTTCTCAGCGACAGGCCAGAAACCTGACTGATCTAGAGAAGATCTGTGTGGAGGAGTGGGCCAAAATCCCTCCTGCAGTGTGTGCAAACCTGGTAAAAAACTACAGGAAACGTTTGACCTCTGTAATTGCAAACAAAGGCTCCTGTACCAAATATTAACATTGACTTTCTTAGGTGTTCAAATAATTATTTGCAGCTTTATCATACAAATAAATAGTTATAAAATCATACATTGTGATTTCTGGATTTTTTTTTTTTAGATTATGTCTCTCACAGTGGACATGCACCTACGATGACAATTTCAGACCCCTCCATGATTTCTAAGTGGGAGAACTTGCAAAATAGCAGGGTGTTCAAATACTTATTTTCCTCACTGTATATATATATATATATATATATATATATATATATATATATATATATATATATATATATACATATATATATATATATATATATATATATATACATATATATATATATATATATATATATATATATATATATACAGTGGAACCTCGGCGCTCGCGGCCTCAGCGCTCGCGACCTCGCATGCTCGCGACTTTCATTCCGACCGGCGACTCTCATTCAGATCGGCTCGTGAGCAACCGCGACCTGCTCAAAACGCTAGTTTTAACATTTCTAATCAAGGTTTATCTCATTAAAATTGTCTAATAATAAAGTGTTATAGAGTGAAATAGTGTTATTTACTCATTTAAATCGATTTCGTATAGTGTTCTTTGGGTTTTTACTGGGTTGGAAGGGGCGTATCAAAAGGTCGCGAAAATTCGGAACTCGGGACCGGTCTTGGTCCCTAACCCTCGCAAGCTCCGAGGTTTCACTGTGTATATATATATATATATATATATATATATATATATATATATATATATATATATATATATATATATATATACAGTGAGGAAAATAAGTATTTAAACACCCTGCTATTTTACAAGTTCTCCCACTTAGAAATCATGGAGGGGTCTGAAATTGTCATTGTAGGTCCACTGTGAGAGACATAATAATAAAAAAAAAAATCCAGAAATCACAATGTATGGTTTTTAAACTATTTATTTGTATGATACAGCTGCAAATAAGTATTTGAACACCTGAGAAAGTCAATGTTAATATTTGGTACAGTAGCCTTTGTTTGCAATTACAGAGGTCAAACGTTTCCTGTAGTTTTTCACCAGGTTTGCACACACTGCAGGAGGGATTTTGGCCCACTCCTCCACACAGATCTTCTTTAGATCAGTCAGGTTTCTGGCCTGTTGCTGAGAAACATGGAGTTTGAGCTCCCTCCAAAGATTCTCTATTGGGTTTAGGTCTGGAGACTGGCTAGGCCACGCCAGAACCTTGATATGCTTCTTACAGAGCCACTCCTTGGTTATCCTGGCTGTGTGCTTCGGGTCATTGTCATGTTGGAAGACCCAGCCTCGACCCATCTTCAATGCTCTAACTGAGGGAAGAAGGTTGTTCCCCAAAAATCTCGCAATACATGGCCCCGGTCATCCTCTCCTTAATACAGTGCAGTCGCCCTGTCCCATGTGCAGAAAAACACCCCCAAAGCATGACGCTACCACCCCCATGCTTCACAGTAGGGATAGTGTTCTTGGGATGGTACACATCATTCTTCTTCCTCCAAACACGTTTAGTGGAATTATGACCCAAAAGTTCAATTTTGGTCTCATCTGACCACATGACTTTCTCCCATGGCTCCTCTGGAATATCCAAATGGTCATTGGCAAACTTAAGACGTGCCTGGACATGTGCTGGTTTAAGCAGGGGAACCTTCCGTGCCATGCATTTCAAACCATGACGTCTTAGTGTATTACCAACAGTAACTTTGGAAACGGTGGTCCCAGCTCTTTTCAGGTAATTGACCAGCTCCTCCCATGTAGTTCTGGGCTGATTTCTCACCTTACTTAGGATCATTGAGACCCCACGAGGTAAGATCTTGCATGGAGCCACAGTCCGAGGGAGATTGAAAGTCATGTTTAGCTTCTTTCATTTTCTAATGATTGCTCCAACAGTGGACCTTTTGTCACCAAGCTGCTTGGCAATTTCCCCGTAGCCCTTTCCAGCCTTGTGGAGGTGTACAATTTTGTCTCTAGTGTCTTTGGACAGCTCTTTGATTTTGGCCATGTTAGTAGTTGGATTCTTACTGATTGTATGGGGTGGACAGGTGTCTTTATGCAGCTAACGACCTCAAACAGGTGCATCTAATTTAGGATAATAAATGTAGTGGAGGTGGACATTTTAAAGGCAGACTAACAGGTCTTTGAGGGTCAGAATTCTAGCTGATAGACAGGTGTTTAAATACTTATTTGCAGCTGTATCATACAAATAAGTAGTTTAAAAATCATATATTGTGATTTCTGGATTATGTCTCTTACAGTGGACATGCACCTACGATGACAATTTCAGACCCCGCCATGATTTCTAAGTGAGAGAACTTGCAAAATAGCAGGGTGTTCAAATACTTATTTTCCTCACTATATATATATATATATATATATATATATATATATATATATATATATATATATATATATATATATATATATATATATATAATTTAACCAAGCATTAATTTAATTTAAAATTGTTTTAAACTGTTGATGTTCACAAATGTTATCCATAAAAAACTGGGTTAATAAAAGGCGACAAGATAATTTTGTTTTGCATATCTTCCCCCCTAACCGTAATTAACACAATTTAACAAGTCTCCTTTCACTGCAGCCACAGCTACACTGAACACATCAGAAAAGAGGGAAAAAGTTGGGCATATCTGTCAACAGTACGATTTAATGTAAAAAGTCACTTAGTTTAATCCTTTTTTATGACATTTATTTTTTATAAATTCAAAACAAAATACAACTGTAACAAAGCAAGTGAAACATTTGGGTAGTGTAGTATGCACCATAGAGCTAAACACACTCTACACACTCACACTTAACACAAACACACTTACACATTAGTGTAAGTGTGTTTGTGTTAAGTGTGAGTGTGTAGAGTGTGTTTAGCTCTATGGTGCAGTCAGCCCTGTGTCATCTGTGGAGACTTTCCTGTTTCTAATCACTACCATTTCCCAAGATCTGAAATGGAAGTCCAACATAAGCTCTATTCTAAAAAAGGCCCAGCATAATTAAGGAAGAATGGTCTTGCCACAGGAGCTGTTGATGCAGTTCTACACTGTAGTCTTTGAATCTGTCCTGTGCACCTCTCGTTCACCTCTATCACCATCTGGTTTGAAGCAGCAAGTGTGAGCAAGTGTGTCAACACACTTGGCCAATAAACCTGATTCTGATAATGTATTAAAATTGTAAAGCCTGATCAGGACCATGGGTGTAATTTACTTTATAGTTAAACTATCCTGACAGGTTGTTTGTCTTCTACAGGGTTGTGCACGGGTTGGTTTGAGTGCAGGCACAGGTATCGGTGTTTCATCTGCTCTGGTCAGTAACCAGAACCCTAACCAGAACAACAATAACAATCACCTTAACAATAATGATGCCAATATTCATCCACAAAACCTGGACAATGCTGTAGATATGGCACCACACAGAGTTGAGGGTATGCTGTATTTTTTATACTACACCAATTAAAGATAATCTGCTGTTATGTCATGCCTTAAATTGTTGCATATATTTTATGCAGAGATCCATGATGTTGAGGGTTTGATGGTGGAGAATATTGAGGTTGAGCCACAGGTAACAGGAGTCAGTCAAAGGAAGGAGTCTAAAGGGTCCTCTCAGGCACCAGATCAAGATGAAGAGCAAGCAGGTATAAAGTTGACACTTTTGTTGTTATAATTTTGTTCATCTTTCTGGGAAAGCACTCTACTAGACAAGGAATTGTGTTTGTGACTGTAGACATTGTGCCATAAGAGCATTAGTGATATCAGGCAGTAGTATCTTACATCTTTTATTCCAGCTCATGTTCAAGCTGTTTAATGCTGTTGCAGTCATGGCTTTGTACCGGTCACTTACGTTTTTTCAGTCCATACACTGATCAGGCATAACTTTATGGCCACCAATCAGGCATAACATAATGAACACCTGCCACATATTGTGTTGGTCCCCTTTTGCTGCCACAACAGTTGTGACCCATCGAGGATTAACAGCATTAACTTCTTTACCAAATTCTGGAAGTTTTGGAATTGCTCTGCCCCAGTTGTCTAGACATCACAATTTAGCCCTTGTGAAACTTACTTAAATCCTTACTCATGCATTTTTCTTGATTCTAACACATCAAGATTTATAACTTAATGATTACTTGCTGCCTAATATATCCTACACACTAACAGGCACCAGGATTGAGATAATCAGTGTTATTCACTTCATGGGTCATAATGTTAAATTGTCCTAAT
>NC_139587.1:12135888-12163388 GCF_946808225.1 Silurus aristotelis | reverse complement strand
TGAGAGAGGAGTTGTGTTATTGTATTGTATGAAGTGAGGTTTGTCAGATATTTATGTTAGGGTGGTGCAGGACATGTATGAGGACAGTGTGACAGCAGTGAAGAGTGCAGTGGGAACGACAGATTGGTTTATGTTGGAGGTGGGATTGCATAAAGGATCGGGTCTGAGCTCTTTCCTGATCGCAGTGGTGATGGACAGGTTGACAGACGAGGTCAGAAAGGAGTCTCCATGGACTATGATGTTTGCTACTGATATTGTTATTTGTGGTGATTGTAGGGAGCAGGTGGAGAAGAGCCTGGAGAGGTGGAGGTACGTGCTGGAGAGAAGGGGAATGAAAGTCAGTAGGAGTAAGACAGAGTACATGTGTGTTAATGAGTGGGAGGGCAGTGCAGAGAGAAGAGGTGAAAAAGTATAGGAGTTATACCTGGGGTCAACACTGCAAAGTAATGGAGAGTGTGTTAGAGAAGTAAAGAAAAGAGTACAGGCAGGGTGGAGTGTGTGTGTGGAGAAGAGTGGCAGGAGTGATTTGTGATAGAAGGGTATCTGCAAGGACTGTGGAGGACTGTGGTGAGACCTGCATTGTTGTATGGTTTAGAGACAGTGGCATTGAATAAAAGATGAGGAGGTGGAGCTGGAGGTAGCAGAGCTGAAGATGCTGAGATTTTCATTGGGAGTGATGAGGATGGACAGGATTAGAAATTAGTTTATTAGAGGAACAGCACATGGAGGGCATTTTGGGGACAAGGTGAGTGAGGCACGATCAAGATGGTTTGGACATGTGCAGAAGAGAGACATGGGGTATATAAGAAGAAGAATGTTAAGGATGGCGCCACCAGGCAGGAGGAACTGAGGAAAGCCAAGGAGAAGATTCATGGATGTCTAATCACTGACTTGGCCAATATAAAGGGTTTTAATGAAGTTGGTAGTGTGTTTTGGGGTGTTATCTTGCTGTATGACAAAGTTCTTCCCAGTTAGGTTAAATGCATTTATTTGTAATTTTGCAAAGACTGGGTGCTAGTGGGCCAATGAATTTATTCTGTTGCAGCTATTATTGTTACCTCACAAATAAATATTAGTGCACCAGTTTTAGAAGCAGCTATGCAAGTCCAAGCTATGGCACTACCTCCACCATACTTGATTTCTGAGCTTTGGTGTTTTCAGATCATAAGTAGATTTCATTTTACACTGTGGCCTTTCCATTACTTTGGGTTAATATTAAGCTTGGATTTTTAGAACTCTTTTCCGGTTTATCTCTCATTTCATAATTTCTTAATGAATTCTAATTTAAAACATCATGTTTTCCTTGGCTAATCTATTTAATGTGTTATTGTTAGCACACCAGTGGTTTTATTTCTATATTAACATATTTTAAATTGACAATGCTCAATTTTTAGCAGTAAATGCATTCATCGCAGCTGAAAGAGTAGACATTCAGAGCTGTTCATTTTTTTAATAATTAAACAGTTCCCACCTGAGCAGCAAGGAACCAGTGTCATTACATGTTCCAATATTTTTTATGATTTAAAAGTGATTGTGTATTCAAAATTTCTTTATGCTAGACATGCAACAGCTTCAAAAGCAAGGATTACAAATGGGTGTACCAAAAAGTAAAAAAAAATCCAATCTGCCTCTAACTGATCAAGCAATTTGTCAAAGAGGCATTCGGTAATGCATCAAATTGAGATATTTATTTTCACAGAGAAGGTGCATGTTTCTGAGAGATGGTCTTCATTAGGAACCATGGTGGATTGAATTGCCGAGCTTTTCCCTCTATAGAATGATTATCACCAAAGCCACAGAAACCACATCTCTTCATAGTTTAAATATAGATAGATCAATCCACCATGGTTCCTTATGAAGACCATCTCTCAGAAACATGCACCTTCTCTGTGAAAGTAAATATCTCAATTTGCCTTACTCCATAATTTCCTTGATGTCAAAGGGCCAATACAAATTGAAGAGAATTTGGACCTCTTATGTGGTCAATATTACGAGCACTCTTACCAGTGAGGATTGTTATAGTTGAGAGGGCATGACATAAAGGCAGTGCCCTCTTTATGGTCAGTCATGTTCTCTTCTGAGTAAGAGCGCTTGCTGGAGAGCACAACATGAGGCTGAATTGACTAATTGAATGCAAACATATCAGTGAATTGTCTAACCATGGTGGACTAACACCCATAGTCCCTGTGTTGCCAACTTTTGGGAAGAGGCAGGCATGTGGCCGTGGAAGCATTTTTTCAGGGAACTGGATTTGGGGGAATAGGCCTATGGTTTTATGGTGCAGAAATTGTGATTGCAGAGCAAAAGATTTCCCTTTTTTTTTTTAAATCTCTATT
This sequence comes from Silurus aristotelis, assembly GCF_946808225.1. Classification (NCBI taxonomy): domain Eukaryota; kingdom Metazoa; phylum Chordata; class Actinopteri; order Siluriformes; family Siluridae; genus Silurus; species Silurus aristotelis. The sequence goes on along the minus strand of NC_139587.1, from coordinate 12,161,052 downwards.
CCTCTGTAGAACAGAAAGGTGGTGTCAAGTGGCCTGCATTGTGGTGCTGGACCATTCTATTATTCTTTCTGGGACTCAGGTGATAAACTGCTCCAGTAATACAGTCAACTACTCCTTGGTGCCATCGACCTCTACCATAAGCTGTCTTCTATAGGTGTCTTGGATCTGTTGGGTAAATGCAGTCGGGAAACTGGTTGCATTGCCTGTAAACAGAAGCTTTGATGGTCCTGTTCGGGGTCAGCTGATTGCATTGTTGCTTGCTTTAGGTTTGTGGTCTCCAGCAGGTAGTTTTTGGCCCAAACGTTTTGTCATCGTATAGCATTCTACTAAGAGGTGGTAGCTTAGTGATTAAGGCATATGACTTAAGGCATTGGCCTTTGGATCTGAAGGTTGTGAGTTCATTCCCAGCCACACCAAGCTGCCTCTATTTGGCCCTTAACCCATACCTGCTCAGTTTTATGAATAAGGAATTAGGTAAATACAAGTCTCTCTGGATAAAGGTGTCTGCCAAATGCTATTAATGTAAATGCAATACGTTTTGGAGGGCACTGTATATAAATGGAATGTTTTAAAGAAAGGGTTTAAATGTGATTCTACTATATATATATATATATGTGTGTTTGCAATAAAGTAACTGTTTACTGGTTTTTAAAGATGGAGAAGAAAACACCAGATTTAAAATGATCAAATTTAATACAAAATTATTCAAATAGAAAATGTGCTTGTCTAATAGCAAATACTTTATTTTCCAATAAGCCAAAATCAATAACTATAAAGGTGAGAGTTTTGCCAGACACATACAGTAATTATTTACTAAGATTCTAAATAAAAATTGTGCCACAATTAAAAAAATTTATTTGACTATAAAAGAAAATGACAATAAATTAATATATAAATTTTATATTCACTTCTTACCCATCCCTGTAGGGCTCTCAAAGGCTATGCCACGGATTGCAGTGAAAAGAAAACACACTGCAGACAAGTCAACCAGCACCAGTGACCCAGTCACTGAGGATGACCACATACAGGTGGGCTGCCTGAAATGTGAAATTCTAAATATAACAATTTATTGTACTAGAATAAATGTTGTAATTTATTGTGCTTTTTCTTTTAGGTGCTCACATTAAAATCCAAAAATCTAGTGGGAATCACACTCACAAACTGTGGCATCACAGACCTAGTCATAAAGGACTGCCCTAAAATGATGTTTGTTCATGGTAAGTTAGTTAAATGTGCATAAATCATCTTGGATCCTTCAAATACTGATGTCTATAATTAGTTCTGTCAACTCTGCTGACTGTATCTTCTCACTTTGATTTGCCTAGCTACTCGCTGCAGGGTGCTGAAATACCTACAGGTGCAGAATACTTCAATAGTGAACCGCTTTGATTATGCACAATGCAAAAAGCTGGACATAGAACAGGTCTTGGATCAGGTGCTGCGCATACCCGCTGAAAGAAATCGCATTGTTTATTTGCGTCCCATGAAACAGGTCAGGCTCTACTGCATTAAATAAAGATGCTGTCAGATTTAATCAAAAGTTGATATGATGTATGTGATACCAACAGCTGTTAATGACAGATTTATTTTGTGCATTATATAACCTATACTTTTATTAAAAGCCTCTATAGTCCTATAATGATTTATTTCCATGTTCGCAGAGCCTGTCAAAAGGTTTTGAAATACTGAGTTTTTTATAAAAAAGACATACATATTAAAAAAGACATACATATTACTTTTTTTGCAAAATAGGTAATTTAGTCGCATGAAAATGTACTTTGTCCAAAGAAATTAATGTACAGTCATTAAACTTCATTTTCATAGAAAAATGCTCTCTTAGCATGAATAACAGTTTTACACACTTAGTATCTGGTTAGTTTTTCCATTCAACTAAAATAATTTGCCCTGACTCTTGTAAAAGTTGCCAATGGAGTTCTTCACTAGTTGGAAATTTCTTTCTGATCTTGTGAGCCAGTTCATCCTAGAGCGGTTCAATAAGATTTATTTTCAGTGACTGGGCAGGTCATTCCATGATAGGTAACATTCTAACTGACTTTAAATAACAATTGATGGTACAATGGCTTCTGGTCATTGTCTTCTTGTATGGTGAATGGTTACAATTAGCCACAGTAAAGATAGAATTGCATGGCTTTAAAGTATGAAATGGTAGTCATGTTGGTTCAGTATTCAACCAAGTCTCCAGCCTTCCCTACTACAAAACAGCCCCAACTGTATTTGTGGGGAAGCCTGGTAATTCAACCACTCCTATTCTCTGTCCTGCATTAGTTATTCTGTTCCAAATAATTTTGACTACTCTAAATGTAGAACCTTTTCCTTAAGACATTCACTGTCTGTTTTCTTTAGTTTGTTGCATAAAAAAGACTAGTTGTTTCAAATAATTTGGTATTGTAAACTAGTGATGTGTTACATCTGTTAATTTTGATATGGGCTTATTCAGAGATAACTTCTACTTTTTAGATTGACTCATTGGCCCTGGAGAAAATGTTGTTTAGTGGTCCTTACCCATACCACATCGCCGTTATCCATGAGTTCAGTAACCCACCCAATGTCAGGAACAAAGTGAGGGTACGGAGCTGGATGGACACTGTTGCAAACATCAGTCAGTATGTACACCTGTTCACATTTTATGCCACTATAGACATGGCAAGCTTTTTTTTTTTTTTTTTTTTTATAATTCTCTAACTTTTTTTTGTTTTACAAAAATGTGTTATACTGATTCTTTGGATCCTGGTAATTAATTACTGTGCTAAAACGATGGTGAGTTAAATATCCATAAATTGTATTGTTTCTCCAAACCTGTTGACTGGTATTTTCCACTTTGATTTTAATCACACAAGGTGAGCAGGCACTATATCTTCTATTTCGCTTTTACTCAAATCTTTTTTTCTTAAACCATTTAAAAACAAGAAACATGACTGTTAGCAGACTAACTGGCTCCAGGTGCAAGAAAGAGATGACAGGTGATGGTTTACCAACCCTGACGATTTCCATTCCTTGTATCACGCCAGGGTGTTCGTGCTCTCCCCCCCCCCCCCCCCCCCCACTCACTTGTGGTCATGCATCCACTCGCAGTTCTTCACACCTTCAATCGACATCACTTGGTTTCCCATACATGTTGTCCCATGCACTCAGCTCTACTTGTTGTGTCTCTACTCCGCAGCTCTTTTCTCTGTTATTTTAATCAGCATAGCCACACACTGAAACAGAGTGCATTGATTAGTCTCATAAGCTCCAAATGTGCTTCTTGATACTTTCTTCCGGCTCCACCCTCCATTCGCGAACTGCTGCTTGTCCACACGCCTACACCTGAGCTTGTCCACATGCACGCTGCCACAGTGACACTTTGTGCTACTCCCCCACACAGGGAAATGTGATGAGACATTTCTTTATAAGGACTTAAGTCTTAAGCTACGATGTTAGTATCATTAGCTTTGTTATATATCACAGCAATTGTAATGATAAGCCATCATAGCAAAGCTGTTTGCACCAATTGCAGCCCAAGGCCACCTTCATAATTTCTATGTGGCACTATCCATAATATTTCTTGAGGCTTTTGATTTTGAAAGAACCCAAGAAATTTGTTAAATGTTAAATGTATTACAACTAATTTATGTAGAATAAAATGATCCAGTTACACTTTAATTACCATTCCTGGTGAAGTTAGTGTAGACATTTACTTAAATGGACAAACTAATATAATTATAAGTATTACGATTTTTGCATACATTAGTGCAAATCCTTTGCAAGTTAAAAGCATGTTCATTTATGTTAAGGTCAGATCAATAACTACATTTAAGCCTTTTAAGTACATTGTATTTATTTAAATTTAAAAGCTCTTGGGTTTCTTTTTTAATTGTTAATTTATCATTTATCATTAATTCATCATTAATAAATACCAGTGGCACAGCTCCATTAGTAACTTTATCTGGAGCTTATCTGATTTCGTCCCACCACAGTGATAAGCTGTTGTACAGTGTGATCACGGTTGGTACAAACAACCTACTTTAACTTTTTTTCAACAGCAGAAATTGAGTCTTCTGCCTAATTGAGCCTTGCTGTTTGACTAGAATCTATATATCAGAATAGAATGCTATTTATTGTCTATTGTCCAGAATGACTGCGACTTATTGAGTGTTCTTTTTCCACCACCACTACCTCAGATTTGGCTACAGAAAGCCAAAACCAGTGGTAGCCTTATTAATTTTTTGGCATCTGCAGTGTACAAGCATGGTTCTTTGCGGTGCTCCATTGTAGTTCAACAAGCTTTCAGACAGGCAGGTTTACAGTGACATAAACTTGGATTTATTAAAGTTTTTGTTGCTTCTTCTCATACAGACACACACATAGACCTATATATAAATAAAAAAATTATAATTTAAGATACATGTAAACAGTTTCCGATGCAGTGCGGTCGGATTTACATTTGATTCAACACAGTTTGAAGAGATTCATTGCAATGCAAAAGGAGAAAAATTATGCTATGCAATTTGATATGGTATAAATAGTTTGCTTTGATTTCTTAGGTTCAGACAGACATCAAAAATTTACTTGCCAGAATTTTGCTATCTGATTTCTAGCACATGATTTTCTAACCCATTTCACAAACAGGCCTTTGTAGTGCAGAAAGAAAAAAACATTAAATAAAATCAGTTGCTTCAGTCCTGTCTCCAGGAAGATGCAACTTTACCCCTGCCATGTTAATCTATATTCTATGTGACTCTAAGGACATACCTCTGTAATGGTGTGATACCTCATATTCATGTAGTAGCAGTAGTGTTGATAGAACACTCCTGAGAAACAGTTTAGCAAAGAGAAATGTGTATAGATATAAAGATGAATAGTATGTATGTGTATGTATGTATGTGTGTGTGTGTGTGTGTGTGTGTGTGTGTATATGTGTATATGTATGTATATATATATATATATATATATATATATATATATATATATATATATATATGTATGTATATATATATATATATATATATATATATATATATATATATATATATATATATATATATATATATATACATACATATACAGTGAGGAAAATAAGTATTTGAACACCCTGCTATTTTGCAAGTTCTCTCACTTAGGAATCATGGAGGGGTCTGAAATTGTCATCGTAGGTGCATGTCCACTGTGAGAGACATAATCTAAAAAAAAGAAATCACAAATCACAATATAAACCAGAAATCACAATATATGATTTTTAAACTATTTATTTGTATGATACAGCTGCAAATAAGTATTTGAACACCTGTCTATCAGCTAGAATTCTGACCCTCAAAGACCTGTTAGTCTGCCTTTAAAATGTCCACCTCCACTACATTTATTATCCTAAATTAGATGCACCTGTTTGAGGTCGTTAGCTGCATAAAGACACCTGTCCCCCCATACAATCAGTAAGAATCCAACTACTAACATGGCCAAGACCAAAGAGCTGTCCAAAGACACTAGAGACAAAATTGTACACCTCCACAAGGCTGGAAAGGGCTACAGGGTAATTACCAAGCAGCTTGGTAAAAAAAAGGTCCATGTTGGAGCAATCATTAGAAAATGGAAGAAGCTAAACATGACTGTCAATCTCCTTTGGACTGGGGCTCCATGCAAGATCTCACCTCGTGGGGTCTCAATGATCCTAAGGAAGGTGAGAAATCAGCCCAGAACTACACGGGAGGAGCTGGTCAATCACCTAAAAAAAGAGCTGGGACCACCGTTTCCAAGGTTATTGTTGGTAATACACTAAGACGTCATGGTTTGAAATCATGCATGGCACGGAAGGTTCCCCTGCTTAAACCAGCACATGTCCAGGCACGTCTAAAGTTTGCCAATGACCATTTGGATGATCCAGAGGAGTCATGGGAGAAAGTCATGTGGTCAGATGAGACCAAAATAGAACTTTTGGGTCATAATTCCACTAAACGTGTTTGGAGGAAGAAGAATGATGAGTACCATCCCAAGAACACCATCCCTACTGTGAAACATGGGGGTGTTAGCATCATGCTTTGGGGGTGTTTTTCTGCACATGGGACAGGGCGACTGCACTGTATTAAGGAGAGGATGTCATGTTGGAAGACCCAGCCTCGACCCATCTTCAGTGCTCTAACTGAGGGAAGCAGGTTGTTCCCCAAAATCTCGCAATACATGGCCCGGTAATCCTCTCCTTAATACAGTGCAGTCGCCCTGTCCCATGTGCAGAAAAACACCCCTAAAGCATGATGCTACCACCCCCATGCTTCACAGTAGGGATGGTGTTCTTGGGATGGTACTCATCAATCTTCTTCCTCCAAACACGTTTAGTGTAATTATGACCCAAAAGTTCTATTTTGGTCTCATCTGACCACATGACTTTCTCCCTTGACTCCTCTGGATCATCCAAATGGTCATTGGCAAACTTAAGATGTGCCTGGACATGTGCTGGTTTAAGCAGGGGAACCTTCCGTGCCATGCATGATTTCAAACCATGACGTCTTAGTGTATTACCAACAGTTACCTTGGAAACGGTGGTCCCAGCTCTTTTCAGATCATTGACCAGCTCCTCCTGTGTAGTTCTGGGCTGATTTCTCACCTTCCTTAGGATCATTGAGACCCCACGAGGTGAGATCTTGCATGGAGCCCAAGAACGAGGGAGATTGACAGTCATGTTTAGCTTCTTCCATTTTCTAATGATTGCTCCAACAGTGGACCTTTTTTCACCAAGCTGCTTGGCAATTTCCCCGTAGCCCTTTCCAGCCTTGTGGAGGTGTACAAGTTTGTCTCTAGTGTCTTTGGATAGCTCTTTGGTCTTGGCCATGTTAGTAGTTGGATTCTTACTGATTGTATGGGGTGGACAGGTGTCTTTATGCAGCTAACGACCTCAAACAGGTGCATCTAATTTAGGATAATAAATGTAGTGGAGGTGGACATTTTAAAGGCAGACTAACAGGTCTGCCTTCATACTAATAGGGGGCAGTGGTGGCTCCAGCGGCGCTGTGTTACCGTTCGGATGGTCGGGGGTTCATGCTCCGGTATCGCCAAGCTGCCACTCTTGGGCCCTTGAGCAAGGCCTTTAACCCTCTATGCTCCAGGGGACCCTTACGAGAAAAATAAATCAAGGACCGTGATGTCGGAGCGACGTGGGGCCGCCTTCCCGTGGGCTCACCACCTGCAGGAGGGACCGTAAGGGACCGGTGCTGAGAGGATTGGGCAGCAGTCGAAGGCGGGGGCCTTGACAGCCCGATCCCTGGACACGGAGAAGTGTTTGGGGAATCTGCTTAGACTGCTGCCCCCGCGACCCGAATTACGGATAAGCGGAAGATGATGATGATGACTAACAGGTCTTTGAGGGTCAGAATTCTAGCTGATAGACAGGTGTTCAAATACTTATTTGCAGCTGTATCATACAAATAAATAGTTTAAAAATCATATATTGTGATTTCTGGATTTTTTTTTTAGATCATGTCTCTCATAGTGGACATGCACCTACGATGACAATTTCAGACCCCTCCATGATTTTTAAGTGGAAGAACTTGCAAAATAGCAGGGTGTTCTCTTTCACACTGAAAAGTTTTCAAGAGTCACACTGAAGGCATCAAGGGCTATTTGACCAAGAAGGAGAGTGATGGGGTGCTGCGCCAGATGACCTGGCCTCCACAGTCACCGGACCTGAACCCAATCGAGATGCTTTAGGGGTGAGCTGGACCGCAGAGTGAAGGCAAAAGGGCCAACAAGTGCCAAGCATCTCTCTGGGAACTCCTTCAAGACTGTTGGAAGACCATTTCAGGTGACTACCTCTTGAAGCTCATCAAGAGAATGCCAAGAGTGTGCAAAGCAGAATTCAAAGCAAAAGGTGGCTACTTTAAAGAACCTAGAATATGACATTTTTCAGTTGTTTCACACTTTTTTGTTATGTATATAATTCCATATATAATTCCACATGTGTTAATTCATAGTTTTGATGCCTTCAGCGTGAATCTACAATTTTCATAGTCATGAAAATAAAGAAAACTCTTTGAATGAGAAGGTGTGTCCAAACTTTTGGTCTGTACTGTATGTGTGTGTGTGTGTGTGTATATATATATATATATATAATATGTATATATTATATATATATATATATACAGCAGGAACAATCAAGCATTTGCGATAACACAGCACTGTCTGTTACAGCGCTGTGGAGGAATTTTGGTCCACTCATCTATGCAGATATTGTTGTAATTCAGCCACATTGAAGGTTTTTCAAGCATGAACCGCCTTTTAAAGGTCATGCCACAGCATCTCAATAGGATTCAGATCAGGACTTTGACTAGGCCACTCCAAAGTCTTCATTTTGTTTTTCTTTATCTATTCAGAGGTAGACTTGCTTGTGTGTTTTGTATCATTGTCCTGCTGCAGAACCCAAATTCGCTCACAAAATCTCGTGATACATGGCCCCATCCATCCTCCCCTCAATACGGTGCAGTCGTCCTGTCACCTTTGCAGGAAAGCACCCCAAAGCATGACGTTTCCACCCACATGCTTCACGGTTGGGATGGTGTTCTTGGGATTGTACTTATCCGTCTTCTTCCTCCAAACACATTGAGTTCAGTCTATACCAAAAAGTTATATTCTGGTTTCATCTGACCACCAAGGCCCTTTATTGATGCACTGGCAAAAAAAAGATCAACAAGTTGTTTTTTGGCACTTGAAACTGAATGAGTGTTTTTCTGCTGTGTTTATTCAACTGAAATTTTATAAATTAATTATTTATTTAATTAATGCATTTGGAAAACTATTTGTACAATAAGCCTTGCATATTTATGCTTTGCTACATGTTACTGGCCAAATATCTGATGTAATATATACATACAGTGAGGAAAATAAGTATTTGAACACTCTGCTACTTTGCAAGTTCTCCCACTTAGAAATCATGGAGGGGTCTGAAATTGTCATCGTAGGTGCATGTCCACTGTGAGAGACATAATCTAAAAAAAAAAAATCCAGAAATCACAATGTATGATTTTTAAACTATTTATTTGTATGATACAGCTGCAAATAAGTATTTGAGCACCGGAGAAAGTCAATGTTAATATTTGGTACAGGAGCCTTTGTTTGCAATTACAGAGGTCAAACGTTTCCTGTAGTTTTTCACCAGGTTTGCACACACTGCAGGAGGGATTTTGGCCCACTCCTCCACACAGATCTTCTCTGGATCAGTCAGGTTTCTGGCCTGTCGCTGAGAAACACGGAGTTTGAGCTCCCTCCAAAGATTCTCTATTGGGTTTAGGTCTGGAGACTGGCTAGGCCACGCCAGAACCTTGATATGCTTCTTACAGAGCCACTCCTTGGTTATCGTGGCTGTGTGCTTCGGGTCATTGTCATGTTGGAAGACCCAGCCTCGACCCATCTTCAATGCTCTAACTGAGGGAAGGAGGTTGTTCCCCAAAATCTCGCAATACATGGCCCCAGTCATCCTCTCCTTAATACAGTGCAGTCGCCCTGTCCCATGTGCAGAAAAACACCCCCAAAGCATGATGCTACCACCCCCATGCTTCACAGTAGGGATGGTGTTCTTGGGATGGTACTCATCCTCCTTCTTCCTCCAAACACGTTTAGTGGAATTATGACCCAAAAGTTCTATTTTGGTCTCATCTGACCACATGACTTTCTCCCATGACTCCTCTGGATCATCCAAATGGTCATTGGCAAACTTAAGATGTGCCTGGACATGTGCTGGTTTAAGCAGGGGAACCTTCCGTGCCATGCATGATTTCAAACCATGACGTCTTAGTGTATTACCAACAGTAACCTTGGAAACGGTGGTCCCAGCTCTTTTCAGGTCATTGACCAGCTCCTCCCGTGTAGTTCTGGGCTGATTTCTCACCTTCCTTAGGATCATTGAGACCCCACGAGGTGAGATCTTGCATGGAGCCCCAGTCCGAGGGAGATTGACAGTCATGTTTAGCTTCTTCCATTTTCTAATGATTGCTCCAACAGTGGACCTTTTTTCACCAAGCTGCTTGGCAATTTCCCCGTAGCCCTTTCCAGCCTTGTGGAGGTGTACAATTTTGTCTCTAGTGTCTTTGGACAGCTCTTTGGTCTTGGCCATGTTAGTAGTTGGATTCTTACTGATTGTATGGGGTGGACAGGTGTCTTTATGCAGCTAACGACCTCAAACAGGTGCATCTAATTAAGGATTATAAATGTAGTGGAGGTGGACATTTTAAAGGCAGACTAACAGGTCTTTGAGGGTCAGAATTCTAGCTGATAGACAGGTGTTCAAATACTTATTTGCAGCTGTATCATACAAATAAATAGTTTAAAAATCATATATTGTGATTTCTGGATTTTTTTTTTAGATTATGTCTCTCACAGTGGACATGCACCTACGATGACAATTTCAGACCCTCCATGATTTCTAAGTGGGAGAACTTGCAAAATAGCAGAGTGTTCAAATACTTATTTTCCCCACTGTATATATCCTGGCCCGGCCCCTCTGTCAAATTTTAGAACCCAAAAGTTTGCCCACCCCTGGTGTAGTGTGTTATTTGAGACTGTGGTCCGAGCTCTCTTCGTCAGTGACCAGGTCCTGTCATGAAGTTCTAGGCTCCCTCACCTTTCTAAGGATCATTGATACTCTACGAGGTGAGAGAGAGAGTGCATGGAGCCGGTCCGAGGGAGACTGATAGGCATCTTGAATTTCTTCCATTTTTAATAATTGCACCAACAATTGTTGCCTTCTTACCAAGCTGTTTTCCTATTGTCCTGTAGCCCATCCCAGCCTTGTGCATGTCTACAATTTTGTCCCTACTGTCCTTAGACATCTCTTTGGTCTTCCCCATAGTGTAGTGGTTGGAGTCTGATTGATTGAGTGTGTGGACAGGTGTCTTTTATACAGGTAACAAGTTCAAACAGGTGCAATTAATACAGGTAATGAGTGGAGGATAGGAGGTCTTATTAAAGGCAAACTATCAGGTCGGTGAGAGACAGAATTCTTGCTGGTTGGTAGGTGATCAAATATTTATTTCATGCAATAATATGGAAATTATCTATTAAAAAAATCATCATCATCATGTGATTTTCTGTATTTATTTATTTTTTCTAGATTCTGTCTCTCAGAGAATCTATCGTAGTACCTATGATGAAAATTACAGATCTGTCCGTTATTTGTAAGTGGGAAAACGTAAGAAATCGGGACTGTATCAAATACATTTTATTGGTTATAATGTCACTGGTATATAAAAATTGTGTTCCCATGGCAATAGTGGCATGGAAAATCAGTGATGAATTATATGAAAAAGAAACCTACAAAAATAGCTCATATATTTTAGAAAACCTACAGTGGGGGAAATATTTATTTTATTATTATTATTATTATTATTATCATTATTATTATTATTCTTCAGCACAACTTATTATTAACATCATAATTGTCCTTCTGGAAGGTCACCTACATCTCATGCCAATCATTCTGGTAGATGGCAACAGATTCATGTGAAATATTTCCTGGTATATGGCTCCAATGAGCTACCCTTCAGGAATATGGAATTCTCCTCCAAGTATGGCATGTGATATTATTGCCGTCATTATTGGCACATATTATTGTTGTTTAGAAAACTTAATCAAGTTTTAACATGCATTTTCTTCATAATGCCTACATGCTACAGCATGCTCCAGCGTGCTACAGCCTGAGTGTCCATGGAAGCTGTGACAGTGGAATGCATTGCCTGTTGTTATGTGTGACAACTGTACCTGCTGCCTTTAAGTCTTACTGTAGCTCTTTCCAAGTGGTACTTGGCTCTTGGGCTATTCTTCTGTCTAACTTTCTTACTTCCTGATCAGAAAACATGCAAGGAGGTCCTGTGCATGCCTGGTTGGTAATGGAGTAATGTTTTTTTCATGTGCAGACATTGGCCTCAGTGGTGCTTATAGGAACAATTTAGGAGTTGTGAAATATGCCTGTGACTGGTGCTTTTGTTATGTTAACCTCTATCTATACATGAGATGTATAGTTGCTTTCAGAGGAGGGCAAGCCGATTCATAACGTCTCAACATGCAATAACCAGCTGATACTAATGTGCACAGGTACAAGGTAGTACTACAGTGCTTAGTGAAATCAGCTGCTGCCTTGCCTTTTCTTGGTATACCTCTTCATCTTGGCATGTTTGAGACTTCCATCCTGTGTCTTTACACTTAGAAAATATATCTTTTTATGAATTGTAATATTATTTTTTATTTGTGTAAATGAATTGTTATATTAAATACTTATTCAATAACCTATAATACTAGCTCTGTTTACAAGAAATGACTTTTTATTTATTTTATTTATCTACATTTACTCACTATCACCTTTAAACCCATCCATTAGGGAGGCACAAGCCAGTGCACTCTTAGTGCCTCTTAGAGAAAAGTAGGTATGTTGTGTGTTCAGGAGACCAAGTGGAAAGGGAATAAGGCCAGGAACATTGGAGGGGGGTTTAAACTGTTCTGTGGATGGAAAGAGAAATGGTGTAGGGGTGATTCTGAAGGAAGAGTACAGTAAGAGTGTAGTGGAGGTGAAGAGACTTTCTGATAGGGTGATGAATGTGAAGCTGGAAGTTGAAGGGATGATGATAAATGTCATCGGTGCCAATGCTCCACAAGTCGGCTGTGAGATGGAGGAGAAGGAAAAATTCTGGAGTGAATTAGATGAAGTGGTAGATGGTGTACCCAGAAATGAACGATTGGTGATTGGGGCAGACTTTAATGGGCATGTAGGTGAAGGGAACAGAGGTGATGAGGAGGTTATGGGTAGGTATGGCCTAAAGAAGAGGAATGTGGAAGGGCAGATGGCAGTAGTTTTTGCTAAAAGGATGGAAATGGCAGTGGTGAATACTTATTTTAAGAAGAAGGAGGATCATAAGGTGACCTATTAGAGTGGAGGAAGGTGCACACAGGTGGATTATGTTCTATGTAGGAGATGCAACCTGAAGGAGATTGGAGACTGTAAAGTGTTGGCAGGGGACAGTGTAGCTAGACAGCATCGGATGGTGGTCTGTAGGATGGTTTTGGAGGCGAAGAAGAAGTGGAGGAGAGTGAGGACTGACAGAAAAATAAGATGGTGGAAACTGAAGGAGGAAGAGTGTAGTGTGAAGTTCAGGGAAGAGGTCAGACAGAGGCTCGTGGTGGTAAAGAGGTGCTGGATGATTGGGAAACTACTGCAGGAGTGATGAGAGAGACAGCTAGAAAAGTACTTGGTGTGACATCTGGAAATAGAAAGTAAGACAAAGAGACGTGGTGGTGGAATGAGGAAGTGCAGGAGAGCATAAGGAGAAAGAGGTTAACAAAACAGAATTGGGATCAACAGGGTGATGAGAAAAGTAGGCGGAAGTACAAGGAGATCCGGCAGCAGGTGAAGAGGGATGTGGCGAAAGCCAAGGAAAAGGCATACGAGGAGCTGTATGAGAGGTTGAACACTAAGGAAGGAGAAAAGGATTTGTGCCGATTAGCCAGGCAGAGGGACCGAGCTGGGAAGGATGTGCTGCAAGTTAGAGCAATAAAGGATGGAGATGGAAATGTGTTGACTAGTGAGGAAAGTGTGTTGAGAAGGTGGAGGGATTATTTTGAGCAGCTGATGAACGAGGAAAATGAGAGAGAGAAAAGATTGGATGATGTGGAGATAGTAAAGCATGAAGTGGATAGGATTAGTAAGGAGGAAGTGAGAGCAGTGATTAAGAGGATGAAGAGTGGAAAGTCGGTTGGACCAGATGACATTCCGGTAGAAGCATGGAGATGTTTAGGAGAGATGGCAGTGGAGTTTTTACCCAGATTGTTTAACAAGATTCTGGAAGGTGAGAGGATGCCTGAGGAATGGAGGAGGACTGTGCTGGTACCGATCTTTAAGCATAAGGAAGATGTACAGACCTGCAGTAACTACAGGGGAATTAAGTTGATCATTCACACCATGAAGTTATGGGAAAGAGTAGTGGAAGCCAGGCTGAGAGAAGAGGTGACCATCTGTGAGCAACAGTATGGTTTCATGCTGAGGAAGAGCACCACAGATGCCTTATTTGCTTTGAGAATTTTGATAGAGAAGTATAGAGAAGGACAGAAGGAATTGCATTGTGTATTTGTGGATTTAGAGAAAGCGTACGATAGGGTGCCAAGAGAGGAGTTGTGGTATTGTATGAGGAAGTCAGGTGTGTCAGAGAATTATGTGAGGGTGGTGCAGGACATGTATGAGGACAGTGTTACAGCAGTGAAGTGTGCAGTAGGAAAGACCGACTGGTTCAAGGTGAAGGTTGGATTGCATCAAGGATCGGCCCTAAGCCCTTTCTTGTTTGCATTGGTGATGGACAGGTTGACGGACGAGGTCAGACAGGAGTCTCCCTGGACTATGATGTTTGCGGATGATATTGTGATTTGTGATGAGAGTAGTGAGCAGGTTGAGAAGAGCCTGGAGAGGTGGAGGTACACGTTGGAGAAAAGGGGAATGAAAGTCAGTAGGAGTAAGACAGAGTTCATGTGTGTAAATGAGATGGAGGGCAGTGGAATGGTGTGATTGCAGGGAGAAGAGGTGGAGAAGGTGGTGGAGTTCAGGTACCTGGGGTCAACAGTGCAAAGTAATGGAGAGTGTGTTAGAGAAGTAAAGAAAAGAGTGCAGGCAGGGTGGAGTGGGTGGAGAAGAGTGACAGGAGTGGTTTGTGATAGTAGGGTATCTGCAAGAATGAAAGGGAAAGTTTATATGACTGTGGTGAGACCTGCAATGTTGTATAGATTAGAGACAGTGGCATTGAGTAAAAGGCAGGAGGCGGAGCTGGAGGTAGCAGAGCTGAAGTTGTTAAGGTTTTTGTTGGGAGTGACGAGGATGGACAAGATTAGAAATGAGTTTATTAGAGGGACAGCGCATGTTGGACGTTTTGGAGACAAGGTGAGGGAGGCGAGGGGAGATTGAGATGGTTTGGACATGTGCAGAGGAGGGACATGAGTTATATTGGTAGGAGAATGCTAAGGATGGAGCCACCAGGAAGGACGAAAAGAGGAAGGCCAAGGAGGATTTTTATGGATGTGGTAAGGGGAAAACATGCAGGTAGTTGGTGTGAAAGAGGCAGATGTAGAGGAGGGTGGTATGGAGACGGATGATCCGCTGTAGCGACCCCTAATGGGAGCAGCCGAAAAAAGAAGAAGAAGACTCATTATCACCTTTAAAATAGTTCCCTAGCACAGCAGTACAGCAATATTGCGATTCATGCTGGCGCTCCACAGTGGTGTCAAAACGGCAACCTTTAAGTTCGATCTTTATTTTCGGGAAGAGGGTGTCGCAGAAGCCAAATCTGGCAAATAGGGAGCGGAAATAAGATAATGTGGATTGTTTTCTGGTGATCACCATGCACAAGTTGCCGAATAGTTTAGAAATGTTTGGGGGTTGAGTTTGTTCAAGGTCTTTCCGATCTCTTGTCGTCTTCCAGTGATGTTCTTCTGCTCTTAAAGCATGCGTGGCACAAAGAAAACTCCTCGAACGACTCATTGCAGCATCACCTTATGTTAAAAGTATGCCCTGTCAATCTTTTCTGTGGCCGATTTGCCCAGTTTCCTGTTTGCTCTTTGAACTAACTTGCTGTCCATGATGAAACCGCGGACAAGGTAACACATGGTCAGAATAGCACTACAGATGGTCCCCGAGTTACGATGGTTTGACTTACAATATTTTGGTCGTACGGTGAAGATAGTGATACGACAAAATTGTACAAATATTTAAAATTTCACGCAACAGGCACAGGCAGCAGCACAATACATTGGACGCACAGCTGGGATAAGCGTAACTCTCGCCGTGTGAGATGCCCCACTCTCGCTAGTGGTCGACGGAGTAAAGTTGTCTCAGTGTGGTTTTTTTTTTCGGTTTCAAATGGATTTAAGCAGCAATTTTAGTGATAAAAGCATGTCTTCCAAGCATCCAAGTATGTCCCCTGCTTGTAGTGAAAAAAAGAGGAAAACTATCAGTTTAGAGCAAAAAATTAAAATGATAAATCAGCATGAAGCAGGCAAGACTGTCAGTCATAGTACCATCTTCGACTTAAGATATTTTTGACTTAGGATGGGGTCGTCGTAACGTATCTCCATTGTAAGTAGAGGACTACCTGTAGTTATCACTATTAATCTTTATTAATTCTTGACTGTGTGTTTGGAATTATTGTCTTGCTCAAATTTCCAACCTCGTTTGATCTACAACATCCTGGTAGTTGGCAGTTAATTTTTATCAAGAATGTCTCGGTAAATTTTTACCGTTCATACTTCCTCAATTATTTAAAGTTTGCCAGTACCATATGCTGAAAAACAGCCCAACACCATGATATTCCCACCTCCAAACTTCACTGTTGATATGGTTTTTTGGGGTGATGTGCAGTGCCATTTGTCATCCTAACATGGTGTGTGTAATTGCATCCAAAGAGTTTTGGTCTCACCTGACCAGACGATAATCTCCCAGTATTTCGCAGGCTTGTCCAAATGTTGTGTAGCAAACTTTAAACAAGCTTCAACATGCCTTTTCTTCAGAAATTGAGTTTTCCGTGGTGAGCGTGCACACTGCATTACCGTAATTTCCGGACTATAAAGTGCACCCTTATATAAGCCCCACTGAATTTGACAAATATTTTTATTTGCAACATAAATAAGCCGCACCTGTCTATAAGCCACAGTCTACACTAATGTACTTAACACAGGCTTTAACGGGTGAAATATGTTGCGCTTCTATTCGAGCATAGCGGTATTTTGGGAAAAGACTTCCGGTATTACTGCGTGTGTGGAGACGGGGGTTATGTCCTTTTTATTTTCTGATGCTCATTTCTAAGTTTCTTTGACTAACCCATAACGCTGTTGCAAAGAAAAAGAAAAAAGCACGAGTTTTGGAAACCTGTCTGTGCTTATATGATTTCTTGCAACTGGCGTTACCGAGCTATCCCTTCACCCAGACTCAACGCGCTACAACGGCTTGTATCTAAACAGTAGCCGACCAAGTAAGTCATTGTTCACTGTCTTCCTCCTTCCTTTCACAACTACAATGGTAACTTGACCTACGAGTACATTAATGTACGAGTTTTCCGAGGTACGAGCGGTCACTCTGTAAATTTTTTTTGCTTTGTTACGCGAGCAAAAAATTGAGGTACGAGCTCGAGACGCCGCTGCTAGATGGCGAAGCGAAGCCAGAAAGCGAAGATTTAAGATTTAATAAGATTTAAGATTTAATAAGACAAATTAAGATAAGCAAAGTTTAGGGATACGTAGTGTACAGGAGTGATAGTAAAAAACAAGTTTTCCCTCCGCCTCCGCTTATCGCCTCTACCACACACACACACACACACACACACGCCACCTGAAGTTTGTGAAACCGGGATAAACCGGTTTCAAAATGTGGGAAAAAAAGTAGCAGCTTATAGTCCGAAAAATACGGTACTTATTTTCTTTTAAACAATTGTACCTGCTAATTCCAGGTCTTTCCACAAGTGGTCTTTGGCTCTTGGACAACTCTGCTGATATTCTTTTCATTCCTCTGTCAGAAATCTTGTGAGGAGCAACTGGTCATGGCCACTGTTCCTTTCTTGGACCATGTTTAATAGATTCTGACCACTGCAGCCTGGGTACATCCTACAAGAGCTGCAGTTTTGAAGATGCTTGACCCAGTCATCTAGCTAATCACAATTTGTCCCTTGTGCAATCCTTACACATGCCCATTTTTTCTGCCTCTAACACATCAATTTTGAGGACAAAATGTTCATGTGTCATAATGTCATGCCTGGTCTGTGCATATATTAAGTGAAATAAAATTTGCAGCAGCATGAAATGTATTTTGTAGCAGCAGTGAAAAACAAATGGCAGAAAATTACTATTATTATTATTGGACAATTATTGCACATAATTTCCCAAGATATTAACAATATATACAGTATCCCACAAAAGTGAGTACACCCCTCATATTTCAGCAACCTTTTTAGTATATCTTCTGAAGAGACAATACTATTGAAATTAATCTTGGATATACTTTAAGTAGTCAATGTGCAGCTAAAAATAACTCCATGCACCATTTTTAAACAAACAAGAATTCTGGCAAATTTTCCTCTCTAGTTTGAGCCTGCCATTTATTGGCAGATTCTGCAGAACTTCTGGTTTGGATACTAATAATTAATTTCTGTAAGAAAGGGGGAAAAAACATTTACAAATCTGTGTCCACAATCTATTTATATTATGTTTGTTAATTTACAGAATCGTATTTTAGGTGAACATTTCCTAGAAATACAATTCAAGCAATAATTCAAATATTGTTTTATTTTGTGTATATGCTCCTTCCTATTTCCTTTTAAGTGTTTTTTGTTGATCCAACAGGGAATTAATCAAGAATGAATTCTTCCCAGAGGCTAGAAGAACCGAAGCAGACATTAAAAAAAATCCTCACTACCCATGGGGCAGAGACATCTATACCTTAGAGGGTGAGAGGAAGCAGGTCTGGGATCCTGCTAGATATAATTTTCTGCAAAGGGATCTGTGTATGACCTGAAATTATTTTTTTTTTATTTAATTTTTTAAACTTGAAGTTTAATTGAAGGATTTAAACTATTTTCTGTTGTTAAACAGTTTCCTTCATTCTCCACTTTAGGTGTAGTAGATGGGGCACCATACTCAATGATCTCTGATTTCCCATGGCTTCGTTCTCTACGTTTAGCAGTACCCAACAGTTATGCTCGTTGTGACTTTGAGGATGATGAAAGCAGTAAGTAAAGATCACTGTGATGTTGTTGATGACCAGATAGATGGTTTCCATTAAATCTGTAAAAAAAAAATGTATATTATCTACTTTTGAAACCAGCATTAATATTTTATTCATGGCTGTATTAAAATGCTACACTAGGCTTTCCTTCATTAAATTAATTTTAATTTTATTTGTTTAGCGATTTTGGACATTGTCCCAAAGCAGATTTACAGAAATAAATACATTACAGGTATACATTTTAGCATCATTAACTACTCCTGGGTACCTATGGGTTTATCCATAATGAGCATGCCAGTTGTGACGGTGGCATAGAAAATTCCCTGAGGTGCTTATGGGGCTCAAACCCTAAAAAGGAACCAGATTCAATATAGAACCCATTCTTATATAAGTGACAGAGAATGCCAATTCAAATGAGTTAATATATATTCTATCACATGTATCTTCATCAAAACTAAAGTACCGATTATTTTGCCACAGCACTGTTGAAATCCTATAACCCAGCTATTAGGTCTGACAAGCCAGTGCATTTTCAGTGCCGGTCCCAAGCCCGGATAAAAGTTGCGTTAGAAAGGGCATCCATCGTAAACCATGTGCCAATCAAATATGCAGATCACAAATCAGATTTTCATACCGGATCGGTCAAGGCTCGGGTTACCAAAGACCGCCACAGGTATTGTTAGCCAATAGGGTACCGGTGGAAATTGGGCTACTGTTGGCCAAAGGAGGAGAAGGAGTGGAGGAAGACGTCTACAGAGACAGCAGGGAAAGGAAGAAAAGTAGGAGAGTGGCGTTTCGGGTTGGTAATTTAAATGTTTGTACTATGACTGGTAAAGGGAGAGAGTTAGCTGATATGATGAAGTGGAGAAAGGAAGTAAGGTCAGGAACATTGGAGGGGGGTTTGAACTGTTCTATCATGGTGTGGATGAAAAGAGAAAGTGTGATGGCGTGATTCTAAAGTAAGAGTACAGTAAGAGTGTAGTGGAGGTGAAGAAAGTTTCTGATAGGGTGATGAACGTGAAGCTGGAAAGTTGAATGGGCGATGACAAATGTCATCAGTGCCTATGCTCCACAAGTGGTTTGTACGATGGAATAGAAAGAAAAATTCTGGAGTGAGTTAGATGAAGTGATTGGGGCAGACTTTAATGGGCATGTTGGTGAAGGGAACAGAGGTGACAAGGAGGTGATGGGTAGGTATGGCCTTAAGGAGAGCAATGTGGAATGTTTACAGATGATATTGTTATTTGTGGTGAGAGTTGGGAGCAGGCTGAGAAGGGCCTGGAGAGATGGAGGTATGTGCTGGAGAGAAGGGGAATGAAAGTCAGTGGGAGTAATTTGTGATAGAAGGGTATCTGCAAAAGTCAAAGGGAAAGTTTATAGGACTGTGGTGAGACCTGCGATGTTGTATAGTTTAGAGACAGTGGCATTGATTAAAAGAAAGGAGGCTGGAGGTAGCAGAGCTGAAGATGTTGAGATTTTAATTTTGGAGTGACGAGGATGGACAGGATTAGAAACGAGTTTATTAGAGGGACAGCGTATGTAGGACGTTTTGGAGACAAGGTGAGGGAGACGAGATTGAGATGGTTTGGACAAGTGCAGAGGGAGGGACATGGGGTATATCAGTAGGAGAATGCTGAGGATAGAGCCACCAGGAAGGAGGGACAGGAGGAGGTATATGGGTGTGGTGAGGGAAGACATGCAGATAGTTGGTTTAAAAGAGGCAGATGTAGAGGGCAGAGTAGTATGGAGACGGATGATCTGCTGTAGTGACTTTTAATGGGAGCAGCCAAAAGAAGAAGAAGACTGTTGATTTCCTAGAATCCTAGGTTGAAAAGGACCCATTAGGTGCTTTAATACTTTTTATAGGCAAAATCATTTTGGAAACCTCTCGTATATATGCTTTTTGAACATCGAAATCTAGATGACTCCTCTCCCTTGAGTTAGAAAAACCTTAATTTCCAAGAAAGTCTAGCCAGTAGATTTTGGTGTGTGGCTATGGAATTTTGCCCATTTAGAGTATTACTGAATTTAGGCACTGGTGTCAGATGAGAAGGCATTAAGCATTTTAATTCATTCTGAAGGTGTTCAGTGTATATTGTAAGGGCTGGCCACACCAATTTTTCCACTCCAACCTTGAAAAACCATGTCTTTATGGTCCTCCATGGTAATGCTTATATTTGTTTGAGCTAATCACAGTGAATAAAATAACATGTTTAAGCAGGAAAATGCTAGGTTTTTAGTAACTTTTACAAGGGCCATATTGTGATGGAAAGCAAACTGTGCCAGAGCATCTGCAAAATGGTATGGCAAAAAGTGGTCAGAAGAAGGACAATCTGTAAACTGTAATAATTAAATTCATTTTTATTTGTATTGTGCTTTTACAATGAACATTGTTTTAAAGCAGCTTAACACAGATAATGTGATCAAAATGAATAAGATGTTCTTTATAAGTATAAGTTTGTCCCTGATTAACAAAGCCGGTGGCAAATAGCAAGAAAAAACTGACCGAGCTGGCGTACGGAAGAACCCTTGAAAGGAACCAGACACAAGAGGGAACCCATCCTCATCTGGGTTGCAGCGAATGTCCATTAATTACAGATAAACAATGTTGCAGGGTACAGTGATGGTGATGAGACGCAAACTATAGCCCTGAGTCAGTGTAGCAAGACATTAACCTGGACATTAACTACAGTTCAAATCCACCCTTAAAGCTCCCGTTCTTACCCCGTAATTTCATGGAATTCCAGGGCATTGATGAGAAACTGTCCCCAGATGCACAGAGTGGCTTCCGAGTGAGTGAGTGCGTGAGTGAGTGCGTGAGTGAGTGCGTGAGTGAGTGCGTGAGTGAGTGCGTGAGTGAGTGCGTGAGTGAGTGCGTGAGTGAGTGCGTGAGTGAGTGCGTGAGTGAGTGCGTGAGTGCGTAAGTGAGTATGTGCGTGTGTGCGTGGCTAAATGAAAGAACCAGAAGGTAACACAGACATGAGGGATCTCTGGGATAAGAGACGACCCACCACACCACCCTCAACAAACCTGAGTGAACGTGTGAGAGTGAGTGGACGACAGCATACAAATATCCCAGTTCACCAGACACTCTATATCCATGATCCCTCCAGATCTGCTCCTTTACTTAAGAAAAATCTACTGATAACAGACTTGACTAAATAAATATTTTCAGCCTTGAAATGAACACAGAAGTCCCGAACAATAATTGGAAGGCTGTTCCATAACAGTGGGGCTTTATAGGAGAAAGGTCTGTCCTCTGCTGTAGTCTTTATTATTTGAGGTACCAACAAATAGATTGCACCTTTTGATTTTATTTGTACAGAAGTTCACTGAGATACTGCGGCGCAAGACCATTAAGTGCTTTATACGTCAGTAGTAGTATTTTATAATCAGTACGAGATTTAATTGGAAGCCAGTGTAGATTGATTAAAATAAAGGTGATGTGGTAATAGAAAGGTGTCAGAGTTCACACTAAGTCTAAATGCTGACCCCTGACCAGGGAATAATGGAAAAAGTTGTCAGAGTAAGGCTCAAGATTACCTTTAGACACTGGTGTCACCAGCCCTTAAATTTTAGCATCAGTCTTGGTTAAAAAAAAAAAAGAAAAACTCGATCAGCATCAGTCCTTAATGCATTATTAATGCATGGGGAACCTCTGCCACAGTTGGCTACAGTTGTGTTTTGTTGCAGCACAGGTGCTTGTAAGAAAATAACTAATTAAGTTATATCATTAATATTCAATAACATTTTAATACTACTAATAATTCATCTGACTCGTATTGGTTTTAGGAACATGATAACAATTTGTGTGATGTGCATTACAAACATGTCTAATCCATGGAGGTTCCATCTCACAAATTGCAAGATTTAAAAGTTGTTGATGTTTTTATTGATCATTTTTGACTTGCATGGAATTCAAGGCTACCTTAATATTCCCATCAATATTTCTCCATCATACTTGTTGATTTCTACTAGGGTTAGCTCTATAAATAATGCTTCTTGAGGTTTGTGTAATTGTTCTAATTTTTTAAATAATTTTCTTTTCTATTGGTATTTGATATGTTTTAATTTGAAATGTCAACCAAAATTTAAAATTTTGACTTTTTGAATCTGTTTCAAATTACACTGAAGCTGGTTGATTGTAGTAGCCTAACTCCTTACTATCACACTTTCTGTTAAATAGTTTTTTCTTGAGATGTTTTGGTATCTTATATGGGGAACTGAAAACGTTTCTGTTCTACATTCTCGTTCTTAATCTTATTTTAGTGGTTTCTTTTTTTTTCTTTTCATTATGAAAGGTAAATGCGGAAATTCTGTGTTATTACATGAGTTTCCATGTATACTTTACGCCCTAAATTTCCAAGGCAAATTTTAAACTTTTAAATGTTTGCATTATTTTCTTCAGCTACTATCTATGCTCCACGGCGCAAAGGACAGCTTTCAGCTGATCTCTGCATGGAGACCATTGGTGAGGAGATCTCAGAGCGTCGTCAGTTGCAGCTAGGTGTGTTTCAGCGGGTAGCTGTTATTTTCATCCATTACTGTGACATGCATGGACAACCTGTGGATGATGACTATATGTAAAGCAAATTGCTTAGGGACTTAAACATAATTTTCTTAAAAATTATTTCTACAAATTATTGGAAACTGTGCCCAATAATGCTTTCTGAGTTACGTTTATTTTTAGAAAAACAGTTGTGATGTCAGATAATTCTAGAATTGAGAAATGTTTTTCAAGAGAAATCAATACATGCTTTCACTGGGTTGTTTCTTTCTATGTCCTCACATGGTAGACATATCTGCCTCCATCTTATTACTTATATTAGATAGATAGATAGATAGATAGATAGATAGATAGATAGATAGATAGATAGATAGATAGATAGATAGATAGATAGATAGATAGATAGATAGATAGATAGATAGATAGATAGATAGATAGATAGATAGATAGATAGATAGATAGATAGAATCACGATTGTCCTTGTGTGAATTTCGATACATACTATACATCAATAAAATTATATTGTTCAGCAGTTTGTAAACTTTGTAACTTTGAATAGAGAAAGTTTTACAATGCTTGCATTTGCAAACTTATAAATGCATTCTTCAAATTGGCCTGTATGTCTGTGTTATTTTGATGTAATACCTTAATTTTTAAATGTTTGGTATCTTTGTAAAATTAGGTTGGTTTCATTTGTAACATACATTGTAAATATGTTGTGTTTTTATAGGGTGTTCCCCTCTTTATACATGCTTGGGCAATGCATAGTAACTAGGTCATTTAGAGATAATTTCTTAAAATTTTTTTTATTTCTTAGTGACTACAGAGCTATCATTTTAATCTCATAATGTGTATGAATGAAAAAAAGCATAAACCCATTGCAAGAAAGCTTTAAAATGATGGCTTATAACTGTTATTAAAGACTAATAAGGTTTTTGTGTTAGTGTATTATTTTATGTATTTTTATACACTGCCTGGTCAAACAAGTGTCACACTAATGTGACTTTTGTTGGGCCATATTTTGCTTTTATTATGGCGTGACTTGTTGGGCCATATTTTGCTTTTATTATGGCGTGACTTGGGCCATATTTTGCTTTTATTATGGCACACCTTTTGTCATTATTTCACTAAGCTTATGCAATGTCACAAAATCTATTTCTGTCCAGAGTTGCATTAAATTTTTCTCAAGATATACTGATGATGGGAGAGTAAGACCACTGCATAAAGTCTCTTCAGCACCTCAAATACATTCTCACTGAGGGTTAAGGTCTGAACTATGTGGTGGCGAAGCCTTGTGTGAAAATGATGTCTCTCACACCCTTAACCGCTTTTTTTGAGCCTTATGAAGCCTGGCCTTGTCATCTTGGAATAAGCCTGTGCAATCACGGGAGAAATAAATCCATTTTACTGGAATGGTAAACTTTTCATTCAGTATATTCAGGTATTCCGCTGAACTAATTTTTGGGGCACATAATGTTAGTAAACCTAGACCTGACTGACTAAAGGAATCCTGTATGCACACCTGTAAGCAATATTCGCTTTATAAATCACAGATCACCTGCAAGTGTGTGTACGTGAATCAGCCTTATATACACCTGTGCACGCACCCACCTTTAATTATAAAGTAAATGCAAATCATGTCAGGATTGCTGATTCATATTAATGAGCATGCCAGGCATTTGTTCTTTCGTTACGATGAATAATGGTGGGTGAGGGAAGAGCAAAGACCCTTAATTTTTCAGACATAGTGGTACACAAATTTGTAGGGGAGGTGAAGACCCGGAAGACAACGTCTTTGGTGGCCACAGGCAAGTCAAGTCTATTTCAAGTTCATTTCTATAGCGCTTTTTACAACGAGGCGCTAAGAGGTGGCAAAAGTACACACACATCGTTCACTCATGTTTTAAAATACTCGGGTAAAAGTTGAAGTACTGAT